>NC_135233.1:76145000-76445000 GCF_051348905.1 Ranitomeya variabilis
TGTTCTTTTGCCCATATTAATCTTTTCCTTTTATTAGCCAGTCTCAGATATGGCTTTTTCTTTGCCACTCTGCCCTGAAAGCCAGCATCCCAGAGTCGCCTCTTCACTGTAGGCGTTGACACTGGCGTTTTGCGTGTACTATTTAATGAAGACAGAAGATTTGCGCAAGCGACATCCACAGAAGATTTGTGGTTAGTTCTCAGAGATGTTTGGAATAACCTCCCGGCAGAGTTCCTTCAACAACTGTTCACAAGTACAAGTGTACCTAGATGAATTTCTGTAGTTTTGAGGGTAATAGGCAGTTATACCATATCTTGATTAGATTTATATTTCACTTTTATGCCTTCATTCAGTTTGCATTTTGCTCAGTGATATTTGGTATAGCAGCTCTTTTCCCATGATCTGTGTCCGTGGTAAAAGGAAGTTTGCTGAATGGATAACAATTTGCATATAAATACACATTCTTTCTAAGAATCTATATATTGCTAGACTAGTCTCCTGACTTTTTTGTCAAACTCCGGAAAGGAGAAACATGCAAAAATTCAGCTATTTTCAATGTAAAAGGATTCACTACTTCCATATACAACTGAACTTGATGCACCAAAGTCTATTTTTTTAACCTATATAACTATGTGTGTAACTATGTTTCAGCAACTCACAAACTACAATGGAGAGAGACCATCAAGCATGTATGGTATGGAGTGCAACCGAGGGACGAGCTGATCCCTATTGTTTAGAGAAAGGTGTTGCTCCCACTCTCGAAAACATTGTTTTATAAGCTATATATCTCTCAGATGGCTATACCCCTTTTAAGTTTTATTGTGGTCCACTGAAGTGGTTCCATTTTGTGCATCCCTGGTCTAGATAATTGGAGTGCTTGACAAAGTAGTGTATTTTCTTCAAAGAAAATTCCTTGGGTTCAATATCTAATCATAAAAAGTATAGCAAAATCATGCAATAAAAATCAATACACATTTTAGATTGAATACTAAAAGTGCCTTAAAACTTCTTTTTCAAAGTTTTCAAAATCCTAACTTTTGATCATTTGTCAAAAAATAATTTATCTGATCAAAACGGTCTTATGAGAAAGTCTTATTGTTTGTACAAGAATTAGTTGCTTTAGTTTTGGAGCGATCTCCCTCATTTGAGATATCTAGCTTTAATCGAATACTAAGCAACTCAAGTCTACGAAGAAAGGTCAGGAGACTGCAAAGCAATAACAGAGAAAGGAAGAAAAATTATGACTATAAATGTTTTAAAAAGGCCAGAAAGCATGGGAATGCTCAAGAGTTAGGTTCTTATTCAAAACCTACAGATGCAAAGTGAAGTGATGCGAGTGTGGGTGAGGAGTTCTTTGTCGGTGTGCATTGGTACATGAACACAGCAAGAGCTGTTAGAGTTTCATTAGTAACTTTAACTATAATGGAAATAATAGACATTCAAGAAACGTTGTGATTGTGGTTCTGGAAAGATGAACACCTACATATTTGGAACTCACTTACTTGAAGTTTTTAATCGGTTTCAGTGCTAAATTTGAATGCTTCTATTGATGGGTGAATGGCACCTCGAAGTGCACTGAGATGCCAAAATAGACATTGATCTAATAACTACCCAATAACATCATTGATTGCTAAACTATCCAATATGGTTTGCTGGTTGTTCTATGTCACAACTAGCCTAACTGTGTATCTAGAGATGTGTCAAAAATATTTTTGCAGACATTTCAGATATCAAGAACCAGTGGAGGACTGAGTCGGAACTCTTGAGAAATCATGATACAGGAAAGATCTTGGTACCGCCCCTCAGACTATGAGGGGTCATCACAACAGAACCAGACGCCAATCAGAGGACAATAAAACATTCCTAATAATAATAATCTTTATTTTTATATAGCGCTAACATATTCCGCAGCGCTTTACAGTTTGCACACATTATCTAAGAACTGATCCAATATAAATGGACATAACTGTTTATCACTCATGGTAATTCTGCTTCATGTTACCTGTCTTATCAATGGTTGTTTTGTTTTTTTTCTGTGCTTTGATGTGCATAAATATGCGATTTTTCAGAATTTCTTTTAGTTTTTGCCTGATGAAGAGATCTGTGTAGTCTCGAAAGCTTGCAATTTGTTACCATCTTTTCAGTTAGCCATTATAAGGTATCAACCACTGAGGACTCTCAATTCTAAATATTTTTGAGAAATCATGGTCATGAACCTCTTACCAGCCAGTATAGTAGTAATGCACTTGAGCTGGTTGATACAAGGAATTCAAGAAGCATGTGTTGATATGAAGGAATTCATCATCCCATGAATCCTCAGACACCTCCTGGTTAGACACCTAATTCTAGCTAATCGTGTGAGTGTCCACTCTTGGAAGTTCCCTCAAATAACGTGTAATATTCTTGATTACCGTGGATGGAGGGAAGACATAGCATGGTAGGCTGGGGTGGTATGTGGGATAGTTTTATTAGACAACCATTAGGAGGATTATCTATTGCCTTAAAATCTTTTAGCGATCAGTTATGTCCTGTATAAATAAAATTACTTGGGATTGGTTAGAAATGGTGCAACAGTGACAGCTCAATGAGTGACTGTTCAAAAACTATTATGATAAAATTAAGAGCTGAGGGGGAGTATCATAAAATCACCCTCTTGGGCACATATAAGAAACTTGATTGTAAAGGACAAAAACATATAAATTGGAACCCATTTTTAATGTGAGTCTATTGTTCTGCAAAGTTAAGTGCCAAGCAAGAGACAGGAGGATGTCCACTCTAATGAAAAGAAGGCGGCCTTTATCATTACATCATCACTGATTAGCTAGGTTGACCCTAATCAGGGATTTGATTAGCGACTATCTGAACTATACAATGCCCTCTCATAAAAAAAAAAGTTAAGTTACTTTTCAAGTTCCAGTATATAAAGCTACCAAAGCGTAAAGTGCGCCCTTGTACAGAAGAGCATTGAGACACCAAGGATAGATGATTTGTTCTTTGACTCACAACTGATAATATAAATCCAGGATGTTCACTTATAGCAGCTATAACAGTCTGGATGGTAGATGCCTACAGGCAGCACCTGTGAGCAAGCATCTGGCACTTTTCTTCTGCAAATTCTTAATTACAACACATTTTAACTTGTGATCAGATATACCAGTGATACAGGAAGCAGCTACCGAGCTTCCTACCATTATTTATAAAGCTTTATTGTTATTATTGGAAGGATGCAAACTAATGAACTAGCACCACTCTCTGGCTTCCTTACTATAACCTCAAGCTTCACCATAGAAGTGTGATCACACTTTTTTTTATTATTTAACTGTATGGGGAAAGTCATAAAGCACCAAAGGAAAAAAAAACATTGTTCAGAGGTAGATACAGTAAGGCTAGGTTCACATTGCGTTAGGGAAATCCGTTTAGCGCTAGCGCTAGCGGATTGCGCTAACGCAATGTATTTGTAGGGGTCACGTTAACGTCCCCGCTCTCGCAGATTCCCGATCTGCGAGAGCGGGGAACGGACCTCGGGCGCGCCGCGGATGCTGCAAGCAGCGTCCGAGGTGCGCCACAAAAGAACGGCACATCGCTAGCGCGAGCTGAAAAAGGCACGCGCTAGCGATGTGCTTCAGGCAGAAACAACATTGCTGTCAATGGGTGCGCTAACGGACCCGTTGCACGGCGCTAATTGCGACATTTTCGCCGTGCAACGCTGTCCGTTAGCGATCACCCAATAACAAAATGTGAACCTAGCCTAACTAAACTGATGAAACCAACAATACTATTTATCAAGATGAAAAAGTTAGATTAGCATTAAAGAAGCACTCATCAAAATTTTTATCCTCTTAATATATTGCAATCATCATATTATGTAGCACTGTATACTTACAATTGATCATTTTGCCCTTGTACCCAGTTAATTCTTCTCTCCCCCATTAGGTCTATGACATCATGTGGCTACAAACTGACTAGCTGAATCCTTCTAACTAGTGATGAGCGAACCTTTGGATGTTCTGGTCCGGCCGAACAGTTAAAAAACTTCGGGTGCCAAAACAGTACCCAAACCCAGACCCCATTCACTTGAATGGGGGGCCCAAACATCCGGTTTCCCGCATTCAACCTCTGTCCTATGCTGTAATGGGAGCATAAGTCACACCCCAACACAAACCACACACCCCACCTTCATACATGCTGCCACCACTCACCGAACACATGGTCGGTGAGTCCTGGAAATACTACTACTGTATGCCAATCACCAGGAGCACACACTCTAAGGCTATGGATTCTTTAGAGCATACAAGGTTCAAACTTATTAAAGTTTTAAGCTTTAATAGAAAAGGTACAGTGCTTACAATAACACAATATAAAAATATGGAAATAAAAAGTGACATACAAATATGCATAACAGTTGTAAAAATAAAGGGAGAAAACTTACAGAAATATCTAACCTTTGCAGTCCGGCATTCTGCTCCCTGAGGGGAGGATGAATATGGCTCACATCAGCTTGGCTGCCCCTCAATCTGTCAACAGCTTTCTATGTGTAAAGGCCTAATTTCTAGAGTTAAACCCTGGGTCAAATTTATAGACAAGCCTCTCAGGTTAATATTCTAATCCTTGGTTTGTGACTGGATCCTGGCTATTTTACCAATGAATACATTATTTTTCTTTGAACCAATTTGTGTGACCTTTCTCATAGTAAATAGTGTCATGCTGCAGTTGGTATGTATGTTCAATAGAGTCAGAAGGTGTGAAATGTTTCCACTTGTGTGTGTTCAGGAAATCCCCCCTGGGATGAGACTAGGAAGACTGTCTTTTTCTCAGGATAACATAGGTCATGACCTTTGTGAAGAGCTGCAGCCAAGGACAGATGCTAAGTTACTGCTGGTCATACATCCATACATATACATATACATATACATATACATATTCAACTACAAGCACGATAAACAATGCCTCTGAGCGGTAGTAAGATCGATACCACTGGTTAGAGAGCCGAAGTTCCCACGATGTCAAATGACAGCGTGAGCCCGCAGCTGTGACCAGAGGTAAAAAGTTTACCTCCAATCAGAGGCATCAGGCTGATGTGACTACTACTCCCATCAGGCTACACCTGCTGTAGCTAATAACAGCGAGAGCAGCAGGCGACTGATGGGAGTATTCATCAGCAGATGCATGTGCTATAATTAAATTAAAAAAAACGGCATGAGTTCCCCAATATTTTTGATAACCAGCCAAGCAAAACTGACAGCTTGGGGCCGCAACCTTCGGTTATCATCTTAAGCAAGACTGGTTATCAAGAGTACACGTGGCCCCACACAGTATTTTTTAAATTATTTAGGTAAATAATTTAAAAACACTGCATGGGGTCCCCCCATTTTTGACAACCAGCCAAGCTAAAGCAGACAGCTGGGTCTGGTATTCTCAGGCTGGTAAGGGGCCATGGATAGCAGCCCGCAGCCAACCCAGAATAGGCGCATCTATTAGATATGCCAATTCTGGCACTTTGCCCGGTTTAAGTGGCAGTTGCAAGTGGGGTTGATGTTACCTTTGTTTTGTCCGGTGACATCAAGCCTACGGATTAGTAATGAAGAGGAGTCTAGAAGTCGCCTCTCCATTACTAACCCTATGGTTATACTGAAAATAAACACATAGCAAGAATAATTAAAACATAATTTTTACTTTATTTAAAAATAATAAATACAGTTAGGGGAGTATAACGCCCATTTCATTGAAGCCATGGTCTCCCGTAAAAAAAAATATAAAAAAATAAAAACCCATATCCCTCACCTGTCCATCGTTCTGTCCCATGCCATTCTCCATATCTGGGATAAACCGTTTTCAACCTGGATAGTGCCAATATGCAACCGTCCATGCTGAAAACCACTAAAGAATGAGCTGCTGAAAGCACAGCCTCTAACTAGCAGTGACGTCATCGAGGTTACCACAAGTCACTGAAGCTGTGCTTCCAGCCAGGTCCCTGAACTGTGGTGATCTCAGTGAGATCACTACTAACACCATGAGAAGAAGACTCAGGGTGCAGCCCTGAACTCAGTCTTATGGTGACCTGCGGTGACTCACTGAGCTCAACACTGCACTGTGAGCAAGAGTCTGAACTCAGAGGAAAAACAGTTTACAAGCCCGGAGAGGGATGAGAAGCTGAGGGGGACCTGCATGTCTGACTTATTTCCAGTGCTCCTTAGTCCCCAGCAGCTTTTAAACTGTGTTTCACTACAGAATTTCAGAGGTCAGCCATGGCTGCATGTTTTCAGTCATATGTGTTTGATGCATGTTGCCCACGGATTGGGCAGCATGTATCAGCTGTCAGGTTCCCTTTAAATGAGTTGCACAATGCTGCTTATTAGCACATCAGGCAATGAGAGAAACTGCAGTACATGGCAAGGATAGAGGAAACTAAAAACTATTGGGTATCGTGAACTTTTTTTTACTCAAATAGGACACGTGAATGGCACCCGCTAGGCAATTGACAGATGCGCCTTAATCTTTCTGTGTGCAGCAACGTCTGTTAACAACTAGCGCAGAAATGAAAGGCGCTACGCAACCCATTTGACAAAAAATAGATATGCATCCCTGTTAACATCTGTCACATACATGGGATGGAGAGTTATGTGCTTCATGTTCAGAATATACCGGGAGACTATTTTTACGTCTCACCATGACAGCCTCTATAGTGACAATGACCATTGTATTTTACTATAACAATAAACGAGAGATGCCCGTGATAACGAATGATGTCCTTTTATTTACTTTACATCTGCTTTTATTTCTATCCCCTTTGTCATATTAGCATTTTCCTTTTCACCACGAGATAAACGGATATTAGAAGGAATACAACATAGGCAATGTTATGTTTTAAATCATAGGTCTATAGCCATGTCCCGCATGACCGCCCCAGACATAATGAAATAACACTAGCTATAAATAATATTTTCGTTCCACTCCACTGGTTTTAGGAGTCCAGGTCGAATACACTGTCTCTTCTGTTTGCAAAAGAAAAATAACACTGAACTCTTCCAAAGATTCCCCTATCACCGCTAAACTGGATGGAAAGCCTGCACAGTTCTACTTAAATACTGGGATGTGGCAATCACATGGTTAAGTCTGCTGCACTATACAGACAGTACCTGCGGGATAAGCCTAAATGATGACTTCCTCTTATTACTGTAGAACTTCCATAAATGTCTATCAAATAGCACAGGTTTGTACCTGTCTCCGAGGATCACACTTTCCATTGAGTCAGAAGCCTCCAGGCATGTTGTAGACAGGGATCAAGTAGTCAGTGCAGGAGGTACTGTCAGGAACAGAGGCAAATTATCTCAACTATTCATGAGGTTAAGTTGGGTTTACACAAAAGAATGGATTAGTCTTAACAGGAAAACGAAATGTAAAAATATGGAGAAATCAAAACTTTTTTGAGCCGCCCAAGGGAAAAATGTAAAAAAAAAAAAAAGTTGAGATGTCAGAAGATAAATGTTATGAATTTTGAGTTTGTTCATCTTAAATTTAGAGGTTAATAAAAAGTTAAAGGGTTTGCCTGGGATTAAGAAAAAATATATAGCTTCTCTTCTCTGATCCTCAGTTGCTTTTGTCCAGTTTTGCAGCTCAGATCCACTAAGAGATTAGCTGCAATACCACACGCAACCAGCAGGTGTGGCGTTGTTTTTGGAAAAAAAAGCAGCCATGTTTTTCTTACCTTGTACAGTCTTTTAAATAAATATGGCAAGAATATACATTATGTTGGCAGATAAACCAGAACCTCTTTAAGGCTCTTTTAGAGGGGAACCTACTCTGTATGGGGACAAATGCTTGCTCTACAGTTTACATAATGTCGGCAGTACATCCTGTGTTTACAAAGGGTGATGTGCTGCTGATAACAATGACTCTTAGAAATCAGCTGTCAAACAAAACCAATCATATCTACAGGTGATAATAATCCGAATTGTGTTCTCATTTTTATATTGGCACAAGTTCAGTCTAGCATCATGGCTACCATTCACAATAAATCTATATGACAGATTGCACAGAGCTTTACCTTGTTGGTCTGTAGTCCTGGGTTTGAAATAACAAACATCTGATTTTCTTTTTTATTTCCTCCACCAGACGTCCGTGTTTCATATATGGGATTTATCCATGTTTTTCATTTTTCAGGTAGAGAACATGTACTCATTATAGTCTAAGATGCTGTTTATTTATTTTTACAAGAGACATTTCTATTTTTATGGTATCACAGTTGAAATGTATTAATGCTAGGCTAAAGGTCTATTAAAATCACAGACAACACATGGATTGTATCAGTGTGCAGTCTGTGTGCTCCCCATGATTAAAGGGGTTGTCCGACTACAAGTCTGCAGTTAATCGATGTAACTGCAGACTTGTGAATCCTCCCATTGTGCAAGCTATGAAGATTCTTTGGTGCCAGCGCCAGGCGAATGACCACAAGTATGTGATCTGCATTCATTCGTCATGTGCCAACTTGATAGGTATGCATGGGGCATTATAAGTGTATTGAGCAAAGCCTTATACAGTCTCGTCAGCACGTGACTGAATTACATATTTGCAGTCACATGACTGCCCGCTCCCGGCACCAAGGTTTCCTCAAAGCCCGCAGTGCGCGCTATGTAAGGATTCACCAGTCTGCAGTCACAGAGTTAGGATCCCTTTAAATTGCTTATCTTTGACGAAACAAAACCTTTTAGTTATCTACCCACATTACATTACAGGTTTCAAACAGATACTAGAACTAATTTTATGAAAAGCTGAGAAGGAAACCATGTATTCTTTACTTCTTTATTATTTTACCAAAAATCGAGAATCTCAGAAAGAGAAATTAGCAGAAAATATCCTGCATCCCATAGGAGTTTGTCCCAGGTCCTCTCTGTTGAGTTTTGCTCAGATTTTTGATTAATTGAAACCCTTCCAATGCTGATTGTACAATCCAGTGCCACCCAGCATGTTCTGCACAGAATGTCTCGTGGATAACAATGAGATAATGTATTCACATCAGACATGTCAGGGCACAGATTCTTGCTTTCTGACTATCTTCAGACCAGGAAACAATTGCAAACTTTTAATTATAAAATGTAATCACAGTGCTAGTTGTTTTCAGTAGAATAAGATTATATACATTTCTAGATTTGAAAACATGCTTTCCAAATAATAGATTGAAACCTAGAATGTTTTAATTGAAATGTACAGTTTAACATCATGAGGTCTTCATATAATGCTGTTAACGGAATAGAAAGTATTTTTCTTTTAGCCACAGCAGCACTGACTAAGGCTAGGTTCACACTGCGTTAGCAGCGGCCCGTTCAGCACATACGCTGCTGTTAACGCATGTGCCGACGTTACATCGCGCTAGCGCAGATAGAGCATCTGCTAGCTCTATCTGCGCTAGCAGTGACGGACCCGGAAATGCTGCAGCCCGCATCTCAGGGTCCGTCACTCAATGACGGCACATCCCGAGCGCATGCCCATTGTGGGTGTGCGCTAGCGATGCGTCCGGCATTGCAGTCAATGGCGGCCGTAACGGACTACGATACACCGTGTTTATGCTGCAGGGTAACGTAGTCCGTCTAACAGACACCATTAACGCAATGTGAACCCAGCTTAATCAGGGTGGTGTTTCCCCATAGCTAGTGTTCTCATTATGAATAAAATGACTCAAAACATGACTTTAATCGCCTTAAAAATATACAAAACAACAAAAATGTATAGCCATTTAACTAGGATATGTGGAAAAATACTAACGGAAACATTTATCAAGGTAAAAGTTTTAAAATTCTGCTGCAATTTGCACACAAAAAAATTCTTTCATGACTTGCACCCCATGTATTATATGTTTTATAACCTTTAGGTGCCTTATCCAACAAGGAAGCATGGAGTTTTTCAAACAGCGGCATGGTTTATTTGGAAACAAAGTGGACCTAATTTTCAAAACCGTGCAACAAAAAAGTGCCAACATTTTGGTGCAAATTTCTGGCACAATGTAAGCCAACTAATAGATGGTGTAAACTTGGACTAAACCATCTAAGGATGTATTGTCAAACAGCCTGCAACACTGATAAATCTGACACATTTTAAGGCTATCCAGCCTAAAGATACATTTTATCAGACAGATTTTGCTATGATAAAGGATTGTTAATCAGTAAACATTCACCAGTCTCTTGTTTAACCCTCTCTTTGATGTGGGCTCCGATGAAGAGCCCTCATTTTTTTCAGGTAGATGACAACCGATTTGATCAGATGTCATGTGCTCCTAACAGCCGTAAATCGCGATCCACCTGTGGCTGTCAGCATGATAAATGCCGCTGTCAATTTCTGACAGCGGCATTTAACTCACACTTACCAGAAGCGCGTCAGAAACCCTGCCCATCAATGCCCTTGTCACATGATCGCGGGGCGCCGATGGGTTGGCATGACAGCCAGGAGTCTGTAGAAGGCTCCCCATGCCTGTTATGGCAGATCTCTTATGGATGCTGGCCCAAGGCGTTTAACATTTTTTGGAATTCTTCACCACTTAAATTAAACAGAACTTTTTGGTTATGTGCACGTGATCCGGAGTTGTTGCGGGTTCTGGAGTTGTTGCGGGTTTGACGCTGCATACTTATGTTACAGCATAAAGGATGGGATTTCAAGAAATCCCATGTCCACTATGTAACCACAGGCGCCAGAGGATCACCCTCGGAGACTGATGTGGCATGTGTTTCCAGACTTCAGCATGTAAATTTCTCTTGCGGAGACACTAGTCTCCACAAGAGAGGTTTCATGCATAGAATTTATTGAATATGGTGAAACGCTGATTTGAATTGGTTGGATTGGTTTGAATTCATATGAAAATGAGACTGAAGACCTATCTGTAGATCTGAAGCCTCTGTCACTCCAGCTCCATTTCTTGCTCAACCCTACCTCCTTAAAGATCCTTCAAATCAATTTGCATAACAATTCAAATGCGGAGTCCTTAGTAACAGAAAAACGAACTGGCCACAAATTGCTGGATCTGTCTTTGAAAGAGCTACATAAAAAAATTGGGAAGTGAAATCTTGGTGCCAAAAAAACAAAGTAGAATAAATTAACCCCTTCAAGTCGCGGTCCTTTTTCGTTTTTGCGTTTTCGTTTTTCACTCCCCTCCTTCTCAGAGCCATGACTTTTTTTTATTTTTCCGTCAATATGGCCATTTGAGGGCTTATTTTTTGCGGGACGAGTTGTACTTTTGAACGACACCATTGGTTTTACCATGTATTTTACTAGAAAATGGGAAAAAAATTCCAAGTGCGGTGAAATTGCAAAAAAAGTGCAATCCCACACTTGTTTTTTGCTTGGCTTTTTTGCTAGGTTCACTAAATGCTAAAATTGACCTGCCATTGTGATTCTCTAGGTCATTACGAGTTCATAGACACCTAATATGTCTAGGTTATTTTTTATCCAAGTGGTGAAAAAAAATTCAAAACTTTGCTTAAAAAAAAAAAAAAAGTGCCATTTTCTGATACCCGAAGCGTCTCCATTTTTCGTGATCTGGGGTCGGGTGAGGGCTTATTTTTTGCGTGCTGAGCTGACGTTTTTAATAATATCACTTTTGTGCAGATACGTTCTTTTAATGCAATGTAGCGGCGACAAAAAAAACTTAATTCTGGTGTTTTGAATTTTTTTCTCGCTACGCTGTTTAGCAATCAGGTTAATGCTTTTTTTTATTGATAGATCAGGCGATTCTGAATGCGGCGATATCAAATACGTGTAGGTTTGATTTTTTTTTTAATTGTTTTATTTAGGATGGGGCGAAAGGGGGGTGATTTAAACTTTTATGTCTTTTACGTTTTTTTCATATTTTAAAAACTTTTTTTTTTACCTGTGCCATGCTTCAATAGCCTCCATGGGAGGCTAGAGGCTGGCACAACTCGATTGGCTCAGCTACATAGCAGCGATCATCAGATCGATGCTATGTAGCTGAAATGCAGGTGTGCTGTGAGCGCCGACCACAGTGGGGCGCTCACAGCAGGCCGGCATCAGTAACCATAGAGGTCTCAAGGACCTCTATGGTTACTGTCCTGACACATCGCCGACCCCCGATCATGTGACGGGGGTCGGCGATGACGTCATTTCCGGCCGCCCGGCCGGAAGCTTTAGTTAAATGCCGCTGTCTACGTTTGACAGCGGCATTTAACAGGTTAATAGCGGCGGGTGAATAGCGATTTCACCCGCCGCTATTGCGCGCACATGTCAGCTGTACAAAACAGCTGACATGTCGCGACTTTGATGTGGGCTCTGCGCCGGAGCCCACATCAAAGGGGGATTAACGGCATGCGCTGTACATGTACGGCGCATGTCGTGAAAGGGTTAAAGGGAATCAAAACTTGAAATATATTGATTTTCCTTTTATATGACGAAGTAACATTACTAACAATTCAAATTTAGCACATGTTTATGTACAAGACCATTTTCTAGTTTTCTAGTAAAGCCTAATTTTCCTAGATAAAATTATACAACTTGTATCAAAGTACCAAATAAGGCCTGAAAGATGCCCACAAGAGGGCAGGGGAGAATGCATCTGATAAAGCCTGCCTGACAAGCTTATGCTCAAAACTGCACTGGGATTATTGATTTTCTATTCCATCATATTAAACCAAAAAACAAAGTACAAGGTGTGAATGGATTCGTCACATACTGAACACCAATGGTGCTCTACAGGTCAGATTGATAAAGAGGATTTTCATTCGGGTTTTTGCCATTGTGTCCATCACTTTATCAGAAAAAAATAAAGCAACAGGCTCCTGCATAAAACCTAGGACCGTGGCTCTCGATGGAGCCTCCAAAGGAGATGTGATCACAGCAATCCAACAGAAAAAACATCAGAAGTACAGTAAGATCCAAACTCTCAGGTTTTCTACAATACTGAATAGTTGCAAAACTTATTGTGCCCCATGGGTATATTATGCACTTGGCACTTTCAGGTACTGGCAGTTTCGCTTTGGAAGCAAAACACACTTCAGGAGACTGCTAGCAGTATTTTCCCTGAAGCATCTTTTCTAATGTCTCATTGATTGCCTTCTGTGGCAGTTTTACTTTTTTTCTTTAATTTCCATATATAAAAGAGGATTCCACGCAGAAGCCACAGAGGAATGGTCAAGTCACTTGTTGACACTTCACGGATTTCAAAGCCAGAAGAAATTAAAAGTAGCAACAAAAGATGGAACATATGCACAGCAATGTTGTTTTGACATTGTTGTGCATATGTTCATTCTCTTTGCTGTTTTTAGAAATCAAGTGCACATGCCTTAAGTGATCCACTCCAAAATCCTCCTAATAAATCTCTTCAAAACCACTTCGGAAACTCTTCCTATCTAATTCTATTGGAAATGCACTTTGCAATTTCTCTTTTCTTTCCTGGAACTGTTTTGAAAAAAAACACCTGGTGAAAAAAAAATGTATCCAGGAGGAAACTTCCAAATTAGGCACTGTCAAATGAAAAGGAAGGCTGCAAAGAAAAAAAAATAGTTCTAGGAAAAAAAAACTTGTCCAAAATACTTCAACACAATTTCAATAAAAGAAAAACTTTAAAAAAGGAGCATTTCCTAAAGCAGTTTCCTCTTGAAATACTCTTCCTTTTTAAATGCTTAAAAAAAGTGAATGTGAACATAGCCTAAAAAAATTACCCCTGAAGGCCCCAAAAATCCCAGCCAATAATGGTTTTTATGGGTGCCACCAGTGGTAGGAAAACATCTATGTTGTGCCGCTCCTACCACAAACATAACAGTGCTACTATAATGTGCAATACTAAGAAAAGTAATTGTGACCCGGTTCATCACCTTTGCACCGTGCAGTGTTTAGCCGCGTGCAGTTACAAATAGGAAATAGCTGGACACTGAGTGATCCTTTCATTCCAGCCATCACAAATGAAGGACATCTGCTTCTTCCACAAAGGACAGCAAATCACTGAGGACAATGGCAATTTCAATGCCACATACCAGAGATTGCCGCCCTGTATTGTGACTTCTCCTAACTGTACAGAATACAAGTGGTCCAGAATCCTTAAACAGACACTTGCAATAATTGGGTGCAGCATTAAATAATTTACCGCAATTAACCAGCGGTATGTCAGCGACTATGTTAACACTTCCGTGTAGGCTAATCAAAGCCTAAATAGAATAGCCAAGTGTGCCAATAAAGCAAACTACGGCTGCGCCAGCTTACTGTGCCATCCATAATTGAACAACTATTATTCCTGAGTTCATGAAAATTAATTTTTAAAGAAAATGCATCTGTTACTGTGCGATTCCCAAGTGGTGCTATGTGCTTATTAAAACACTATTGCTGTGATATCTCTTTCCCAGGCTGTAAATCCTCTAAATAGCTGTTTTGATGACAGAGTAAAAGTAAGTACGGTAATATGTACAGGGTTGTTTTTGTGGAGAAGCAGCAAACAAATATAGTAAAAAAAAAAAAAGCTTCTGGAATGATCATTATTTAAAGACCCAATGGAATTTCCAAATGCTTCATTCTAAAATAGAAGGTACATTTGTGTCAGTATCTAAGCACATGCGATATGTAATAAGTATAAAGAAGTCTCAGGGGTCATTTACTTAAGTCCTTTTTATTCTTCTGATGGCAAACCACATCTAGCTTTCAGGAGAATAATAGCTTGTGGTCACTTCTCCATGTTGTTATGGCAGATTCATATTTCAAGTGTGATAATATTATGCGGCATGAATGAAATACACACCTTAATATAAATCTTAAGATATGTCGGCATCTTATGCTAACTCGGAAAACAGGGTTTCCAACTGTCCATAAATTCATGGAAAGTACATAAAAAGCAGGGGACTTTTGGCCAATGTCCATAGTCTTAAAAAAAAAAAAAAAAAGTAGATAAAAATTCCGGTGTAGTTTTTTTTTCATTAGAGCTGGAGGAGCTTGTGCAAGATATCATAATTAATATATTCTCAGAAAATTCTGATAATTATTGACGAGTGAATATGATGAAATTAAAATTAGTCAGTTCACTTTACTTTGGACAGGAAACTAATTTTTCTTTAAATTTTACAGATGCACTTTGAATGTACATTATTATGCTGAGCTCTCTTTAGATTATAGCTTATAATAAACAGAAGTTAAAGATTAATTAATATACAATGTAAGGTGGCAGCCGGACAAGTCCTGGATGGAAGGTATGTGTCAGCGAGGTTGCTTGCCTCAGTGATGTAAAACCCAGAAACAAAGGCTCTGGTGTAAATAGTGCTGAGGGTTTCTTTTTTTTTTCTAATGGGTCCTGGATTTTGGGTTGTGGTTTTAGGAATGACTGTAAGAGCTGTGTGGGGCTATTCATTCTCATTCTCCTATCCAGGCTTTGCAATTCTTTTAAAGCAGTGTTTCCCAAACTCCAGTCCTCACGGACCCCACAGGTCGTGTTTTCAGGATTTCCTTAGTATTGGGCAAGTAGTGGAAGTATCATCAAGGCATCAGGAATTGTCTGACCTGTGCAACACTATGGAAATCCTGAAAACATGACCTGTGGGGTCCGTGAGGACTGGAGTTTGGGAAACACTGATTTAAAAGGTAGCTGAGCTGCATCAGTTTTGGTTGGTGAGTGAACGTGGAGAGACGTGTGAGTTGTGTGGACCAAACTGTAAATGGTTGAGCTTGTATTGGTGTGGGACTGCTTATTTTTGTGTTATACCGTTTATTTTCTGTGGAAGTTTATGAACTTGAATAAATCATCTTGTTTTTACATAAGAACCTGCTGCCTAGCTAAACCTACCTCAACTGCCACTAGGGAGTATATATGTATATATACAGTGGGTACGGAAAGAATTCAGACCTCTTTACATTTTTGACTCTGTTTCATTGCAGCAATTTTGTAAATTAAAAAAAAAAACAAAATATTTTCTTCTCATTAATGTACACTCTGCATCTCATCTTGACTGAAAAAAAACAGAAATGTAGAAATTTTTACAAATTTATTAAAAAAGAAAAACTGAAATCTCACATGGTCATAAGTATTCAGACCCTTTGCTCAGTACTGACTAGAAGCACCCTTTTGAGCTAGTACAGCCATGAGTCTTCTTGGGAATGATATAACAAGTTTTTCACACCTGGATTTGAGGATCCTCTGCCATTATTCTTGCACATCCTTTCCAGTTCCATCAGGTTGGATGGTGAACGTTGGTGGATAGCCATTTTCTGTTTTTTTCCCAGAGATGCTCAACTGTGTGTAGGTCAGGGATCTGGTTGGAAGAGTCAAGAATGATCACAGAGTTGTTCTGAAGCCACTCCTTTGTTATTTTAGATGTGTGCTTAAGGTCATTGTCTTGTTGGAAGGTGAACCTTCGACCAAGCACTCTGGAAAAAGTTTTCATCCAGGATATTTATGTACTTGGCCGCATTCATGTTTCCTTCAATGGCAACCCGACGTCCAGTCCCTGCAGCTCAAAAACACCCACATAGCATGATGCTGCTACCACCATGTTTCACTGTTGGGATTGTATTGGGCAGGTGATGAGCAGTGCCTGGTTTTCTCCACACATACCACTTAGAATTATCACCAAAAAGGTCTATATTCATCTCATCAGACCGGAGAATCCTATTTCACATAGTCTGGGAGTCCTTTATGTGTTTTTTAGCAAACTCTATGCGGGCTTTCATATGTCTTGCACTGAGGAGAGGCTTCCGTTAAGCCACTCTGCTATAAAAGCCCGTCTCGTGGAGGGCTTCAATGATAGTTGACCTTATGGAACTTCTCCCATCTCCCTACTGCATCTCTGAAGCTCAGACACAGTGATCTTGGGGTTCTTTTTTACCTCTCTCACCAAGGCTCTTCTCCCACGATTGCTCAGTTTAGCTGGACGGACAGGTCTAGGAAGACTTGTGGTTGTCCCAAACTTCTTCCATTTAAGGATTATGAAGGCCACTGTGCTCGTTGGACCCTTGAGTACTGCAGAAATTCTTTTGTAACCTTGGCTAGATCTGTGTCTTGCCACAATTCTGTCTCTGATCTCCTTGGCCTGTTCCTTTGACCTCATGATTTTCATTTGGTCTGACATGCACTGTGAGTTCAATAAAAAGCTGGAAGGAAAGTAAAAGAGCAATAGGGTCTTATCTGGGTATTAAGAGATACCTCTAATCAGATTTTACTCACCAGATAGAGCCCAAATACAGGCTCATAGAAATATTAGCTGCTGCAGATCCACCGGTCTTCCTCATGACCAGCCAGAGTAAAAAAAAAGGTATAAAAAGGTGGATTAACTCCGCGCTGCTTGAAAGATAGAAGTCCAAATGGATATTCAGATGAAAAAGTGGCTTTATTCAATGCATTTCGGAGTAGTATGACTCCATCAGGAAACCACAAAAGTATATACTTTTGTGGTTTCCTGATAAAGGAGTCATAGTACTCCGAAACGCGTTGAATAAAGCCACTTTTTCATCTGAAAATCCATCTGGGTTTATGCATTGTGAGCTGTGAGGTCTTATATAGACAGGTGTGTGCCTTTCCAAATCAAGTCCTATCAGTTTAATTAAACACAGCTGGACTCCAATGAAGGAGTAGAACCATCTCAAGGAGGATCACAAGGAAATGGACAGCATGTGACTTAAAGATGAGTGTCTGGGCAAAGAGTCTGAATACTTATATGACCATGTGATATTTCAGGTTTTCTTTTTTAATAAATTTGCAAAAATTTATACATTTCTGTTTTTTTCCTGTCAAGATGGGGATGGGGTGCAGAGTGTACATTAATGAGAAAAAAAATGAACTTTTTGAATTTTGTTTTTCTATTGTATAAAAAACTTACTTCAGGCAATAAAATGCTATTTAATTATTTAAAAATCATACAATGTAATTTTCTGTTTTTTATTTTTAGATTCTGCCTCTCACAGTTGAAGTGTACCTATAATAAAAATTACAGACCTCTCCATTCTTTGTAGGTGGGAACAAATCGGCAGTGTATCAAATACTTATTTTTCTCCCTGTAGAAACCACAGTCCAGAAGAAGCAATGTCATCTGAACAGTTCATACTAATTAAAACCACTGACCTCTTCATGGATAAATGAAGGTGACTTGTGTCCCTTGTAGCTAATAGGTTAACATAACAAAATGTACATTTGACAAATGATGAGAAGCTGATTTAAATTCCCGTCTGGAGAGAAGTTCAGATCATCATCATTCAATCTATCAGTCTGGTGGACGGCATTTGTCATCACTTCATCGGGAGCTTGGTCTACTCCCTTTCTCAGGTTTCCTCCAGCTGCCCGGCCATTTCTAAACAACAGTTGCTGAGGTATTTGCACAATTTTGAAATGATTTATAACAAGACTATAATCAATGAAATGTGAATCCAATGACACCTTAAATTACACTGCTAGAAGACATAATACAACCCTCATGTAGAACGCGAGTGCTCAACAGTTATGGAGATGACAGATGATGGAACTGAAGTATTGAAGCTAATATATTGCAGTGATAACTTAATGTCTACCATTTATTTCATATGACAAATGAAAATTAGCATTAAGCAGTACAAATCTAAATTAGAGGGAATAGTACTCAGTAGGCTACTCAAAAAAGATCAGCAGTGTCCCAATTTCTGAGCTAGCTCTGCCGAGGATGCCAATATGCAACAAACCTGATGTACACAGAGACATTTACATTACAGGCAAACTATACGAGGAGGGTAATGAGCTTACATGTATATGTCAGATGGAAAAAGATATAATTTACCAAAAAGATCAATTGATTGGGTTCAACCACTGGTGGCACTTATCTCCCTTACTGTGCAATCCCTGCCTGATTTATCGGACAGCAGACAGACCCAATAAGCATGTGCTATTCTGCTCCTCAACATCGGATCAGAATAGGGCATGCTCAGATTGTCACAGATCTTGTTCCTTGATTCATGATTTGCAGGGATGTGTGAATGGATATGTGAGACTATATGGGTCAGAATGCAGTCTCATAAAAATTGGTCAGCAATTGGACATTTCACACGGATGTGTGAATGCACCCTTATAATGTAGAGACATTGCACATACTAGACTGCTGCTTCATAAATTCTGTATGAGACTGCTAGAGAACTGTACTCTGCTTTCTCAGGCAGTCCTATAGAAAATTAATGGAGCAGCAGTTGAATATGTGACATGATGACATGTGGCTTCTATCTAATGTGGTTAAATGCAGATGGGGTTTCAACTGTTAGACCTCACAATCCTGTGCATAGGTGATAAAACGATAATCTGGTTGAAAACCGTTAAGTCTAGACATGTTTTTCAGTGAGGACTTAGTAATTATACAATGTGGTCAGCTAAATGGTTAAGACAGGAATACAAGAGGCCGCCAGAGGTCATGCCAAAAAAAAGAAGTGGTTAGAAGCCATGGTTGTACACTCAGGTGACGGATGGAATGGGCGTCTTATCTTTGGGCGAGAAAACGTACAGTCCATTAATCCCCTCATACCATTATTAATGACAGCTCTGTCCGAAATGCGTCAGGTTTTGTTTTGATGCAATACTTTTAATGTGCCTGGACCTTTTCTAATTGGTTTAGTTTTATATCTAAATGGCTGGATATCTGGGTTTGCTTCGTCTGCATTTAAAGCTAAATAGGGGCTTTCACTGTCCATGCTCAGGATTCTCACAGCCAATCTATGGGAGCTGGTGAACTCTGTACTTTGTGCTCATCAGTCTCCTGACCCGCGGAAGCCAATGGGTCAGGTGAATAAATAGACATGATGTCAACACTGCCAGTTTAAGCAAAGACCACCAAAGCAATGCCTCTGAAGTAGTAAAACTTTAGAGCGGCAAGTAATAGTACTTTATTTTATATCATCTTCCTACTGGCAAATGTTGAAACACTGGAATAGTGATGTAACTGTATACACATCTCTGTACACTCATATGGTTATATGCATCTTCTGCAATTGCATTTCTAAAGAGACTTCACACCTAACTCAGATTTATTGCATAGATTTTTTTCATTGAGCATGTTGGCACACTTAAAGAATTATTCCCATCGGATTACGATAGTGAATCATTTACTGATCGCAACGGGTACACTAGGTACTACTAGGTCCCTCAGTCACCTTTAGATAAGTGCTATGGAACCTAACAACCAGGTTCTGCAGAGCACCATCTTGAAAGGAGCAATGGTGCATATGTTCAACCTCCACTTCATTCATTGTCTAAGGGACTGCCAGATATAGACATGCGCTGTACTCTTTCTCTGGCAGTCCCACCGGCAATGAGTGAGGTGTAGATCGAGCATTTAAGATGGATCACCATTTTATTAAGATATAACATTTCCTATTTTGCTTCCCCAACTTTGGGGCGTGTCTTATGGTCCGGTGCCTCTTATAGTCTGCAAAATAAGGTACTTAGAGTCCTAAAGGGAACTTCACCCATATAAAAATCATATATGCAGTCTAGATTTCACTTGTAGTCATGGCGTAAAGTGTTGGCACGCTTGACCTAGAGCATTGTTGAAATTGGTCCAGAAAATTAAGTATTTCTCCCAGAAAATTATTGCAATTACACGTTTTGTTATACACATGCTTATTTCCTTTGTGGACATAATTTCACACAAAACCCCAAATATGGGTAGGACAAAATTGAGGGTTAACAACTTTGTTTCAAGCATGTGAAGCTCATTCAAACTCACCAGTGGCAAATCTGAAAATCCCACCGGAAACCAGATGATTGTGTCTTCCAATGCACACAAAGGAAATAAAAGTGTAAAACAAAACACGTGTAATTGCAATCGTGTGCTGGGAGAAATACTCCATTTCCTGGAAGAATTTCAATGATGCCAACACTTTCAGGCATGACTGTATTTCATTGTAAATGAAGGTTCTTTAGTGTATCTTTGGCGTGGCCAAGGGTTCAGTGCACCATTCTCTCCCGCTTCACTTTGCACAAAGAAAGAACTATCTGAAATTAAACGCTCCCCTAACACATCTTCACTGATAGTGCGGCCGCTCTTTCAGCCCGCTCTCCTGTCTGAATATGCCAGCTGCTAGTGTGTGATCCTATGTGTGACTGCTGCAGACAGGAGAGAAGGATGAGAGTGCATGCTTGCTTGGCTTCTGCAGTGTCAGTGTGGATCCGGTCTCTCAATTTTGTTTTGTTTGTTTTTTTTCCCAGGATAGCAGTAATTGCTATTACCCAAAACAGGAACAATCCACATAAAAATATCAGAATGAATAAAATAAATGCTGAGCTTTCAGTTCCCAATAGTTTCAGAGCACAGTTTTACATGCCACTTTACAATTTCAATATAGAAGATAATTTACAATCCATCTCTGAAGTGATGCCAATGTTCTCCCCATAAAAGTTAAAATATGTATTTGTATATCGAGGCGAGACGTGGGACACTGTAAACCTCGCACAAACATCAGTGTGACTTGTTATAAAAGTTGCTAGTACATTTCCTAAGAAATGACAGCTGTATCCCTAGAGGCAGAAGTAACGGCTTCTTCACAAACATGATTCTTGTTTGAAAATATAAATGACAGGAGATACTGGGATAATTAATCACCGTTATGTTAGTGTATTGTCTCTGAATGTTATATTCTGGGGCTTTATTCAGATGTCCACATTTTATTGAACAGGGGACTAATATCTAACGTTTTTCACTAATCTGCTGAATTCCTTTTTCACCAATTACACTATAACCAATTCCCAAACAAAAAAAAAAGACTGTTAAAGCACAGTCTTCAGAAAAATAAGGTTACCAGGTATCAGGCTATAGTGACATAAAAAGTATTTTTTTGAGGAAAAGTAGCAAAACAAAAATAATTATGATTATGGTATATAAATTTGGTACAGTTGCAAATGTATTGACCAGCATAATAAAGAAAATATGTCAATTTTAGTTAGCGAATGAGTGAACGTATAATCTCTTTAAAACTAATTTTTATTCAAAATGAAGTATTTATCAATTTATTCAAAGTATGTATCCATCAATTATCTACGTGAGCTAACATCACCGGAAAACTCTTTTTTCTGCTATATCAATAGGGCACAATAGGGAGGGTAAAAGGGGCTGTCCACTACTATAGCAACCCCTTCTTAAACTAAATGGTCGGCCCCAATAAAATAATAAAGCCTATACTCACCTCCCGTGCCTGCTCCGTTCCCGTTGTATTGGCACTAGCGGTCCCAGGGCTGTGATGCCGGTGAATGACACGTGATGCCCGATAAGTGCTAGCATCACTGTTCCAGCCTTAGGACAAACTTAACATGAAGGGGATGTCTGGGCTGCAGCTAATCCGTACCACATCACAGACCCAGGGAGCATGAGTGCCGACACCGTGGGATTTGCACCGGCACAGGAGGGGAGTATAGACTTTTCTTATTTTATAGGGGCTGAACATTTAGTTTAAGAAGGGGCTGTCCTTAAAGTGGACAACCCCATTAAAGAGAGCCACCGTTGAGCGGGATTGCCATATCTTTTTCTGTCTAGGGTGCCAACCTTTGCGGCTAGGTAGTACCAGTGTTAGGCATCTTAATAGAGAATTACAGGTTTCCTTGTGGTGTCTGGTATAAATAATTATGTCCGGACCTCCTCTACATAATTCAGTTAGAAAAGCCTATTTGTATTATAGTGATTTATTCTCTGCAATCGAATATTTTTAAATATGGAGTATGTTATTTGGGTATTGGTGGTTTTAACCCATTACTTGACAAATTAGCAATTTTCTTTTTTTTTCTTTTTTAATGACAGAGTTTTAATGATTTGGGTCCTAATGAATCAGAAACATAATTAGCAAAATGTTTACAAGTACGGATATTTCAGAAAACGGCGTCCCAATATGCAATTAAAAATGACAATGACATGATTTCCTATTTTGAAAACATTCACTTTACAAAGACAACACAAAAAATTGGACCTAATTATAAAAATTATAAAATCATAGCTGCTAGAAGCTAAAGATTAGGCGTCCCAAAAAAAGGACATTGGTAGATAATGGGTTAATAATACATTAATTGACATTTTGAATAAAAATTAGTATTAAAGTAATTATATGTTCACTCTATGTAAATTATTTCCTTTGGATAATCAGTTACTTTACTCAACAGTTAGCAAATGGTGTTGAAAAATAAATAAATTTAGAACTGGTGAGGAAGCTGACGCGAAACGGGCATTGGGGCGTGTTTGGCTCCACAGATATGAAAGAACTTTTGAGGAAGCCGATGTGAAACGCTTGTTGGAGCATGTGTGGCACCGCAGATATGAATATGGGTAAGAGCCAGTGATTCATGTCACCAAAGTTATTACTTATGTGTGACTAGTTGGTAGTGGTTTTACTGGTGTGGTTTCATTAATCTGCCATAACATCTTTTATTGAAATTAGCAGCACTGTCACTTCATATAGATACTTATCTTAACAATAGGCTCTCCCTTATCACATTATGTCAGTGGTGCTACACCACATTTATTCTCGTGCACCTGATATCTGATTTAAATAGCTCGGTCACTAATACGGTTTTGACTTATGAATTGCCTTGTATATAATGAATTATTTATTAAAAATTTGATATTCTCTTTTGGATTATATGCTCCAAGTATTTCTGTTTACCCATCTGAGAGCAACATGATGTAGGAGCCAAGACCCAGATTCCTGCAATGTGTCACTTACTATACTGTTTACGGCAGTTTTCATTAAGCTATTGTATTATCTGCTGCAGATATACCAGTTCTGTTAATATTGAGCTTGGTATAAACCCACTCACACCACTGATTGTCAGCTATCTGTGTATACTGTGCCTACTGTAAATTGCCAGTGTCGTGGGTGGGTTCAGCAGAGCCAGTAAAAATGGAAGACCACATAGAAGCAGTTTTACTAATCCTATTGCGGCCAGGGTAATAGCTATATCAAACATAACCAGTTTCCTTTAAACTATAAAAAAAAAATACAGCATCTCAGTACTCTGTCTTTGCAGGGACACATTTATTTAAAGGGGCAAGTTTGATCTGTGCCTCAGATTAAAAAAATGACTTTCTTATGGACAGCGAGAAGTCAGTATAAACATGGACATGTGAATAATCTTATAGCAAAAAAGGTCCGAACAAATAGGACAGAATTTACAAGATGAACACCACCAATTTACAGTAGGGAAGGAGATGAGGGGAAGAGGGGATTGTGAATAAAAAGCCGGATTACTCACCGGTAATGCTCTTTTAATGAGTCCACGACAGCACCCCACATGAGAGAGAGGGATCCGCCCATAGGAACAGGAAACCTACAGAATAAAAGGAGGCGGTCCCCTCTCCTCCTCAGTTTAGTTTACAGAGTATAAAAAGGGAACCGCACAAGCTTTAGTATTAATTCTTATTCAGTAAAATATCTTAAAAAACTCTATACAACCATTATTTGTGAATTAAAGAAAGGGCTGTGCATAATCAGGGAGGGTTGTAAATGGGTGCTGTCGTGGACTCATTAAAAGAGCATTACCGGTGAGTAATCCGGCTTTTTACCCTTCGCCACGACAGCACCCCACATGAGAGACTTTCAGAGAGTCATTACTCGGGTGGGACAACTGTACTAAGCACAGCTCTACCAAAGGTCAAATCAGAAGATGAAGATAGATCAAGTCTATAATGGTTGTAAAAGGTAGAAGGTGTAGACCAAGTTGCGGCCTTACATATTAGATGGATCGGGACATCCGCTTGTTCCGCCCAGGAGGAAGCCATGGCTCGTGTCGAGTGCGCTTTAATACCCACTGGAGGAATCTCGCCTTTTGATGTATAGGCCAAGCAGATAGCGTCTCTGATCCACCGAGATATGGTAGCTTTCGTGACCCCATGTCCTTTCTTGTGGCCCTGAAAGGAGATAAACAGAGCCCTACTCTCCCTCCATGTTTGACACCTTTCTATATAAGTCAGTATGGCTCTTCTGACGTCTAAGGTGTGGAACTTCTGTTGTTCAGGGGTTACAGGAGAATCAAAAAAGGAAGGGAGAAATATTTCCTGTGACCTGTGGTAGGTGGATGCTACCTTAGGGAGGTATGAGGGGTCTGGTTTTAGGACTATTCGGTCATGGAATATCAGTAAGAATGGCGGGTCAATTGATAGGGCCTGGATGTCACTAACACGTCTGGCTGAGGTCAGGGCTACCAAGAGGGCTACCTTATATGTGAGGACATTTAGAGGTATAGAATCTAGAGGCTCAAATGGGGAGCTGGTTAAGGCTTCTAGCACTAGATTTAAATCCCACGGAGGTAGACGGGGAATATGGACTGGGTTACTCCGTTCACAAGACTTAATGAATCTGGAGACCCATCTATCAGCGGCTATATTATATCCATATAAGGCCCCTAACGCTGATATCTGGACTCTCAAGGTGTTCACTGATAGTCCTAATTCTCTACCTTTTTGTAGGAACTCTAGAATAGGTGTTATTGGAACCTGTTTAGTGAATGGTATTGTATGGAAATCTAAGAATTTTTTCCATACCCTGGTATATATCAGGGTGGTAGATCTTTTTCTACTTAGTAGCAGGGTGTTTACTAGTTGTTCTGAGAAACCCCTTGAACTTAATAATTGCCGCTCAAGTTCCACGCCGTCAAGTGAAGCCCTTTCACTTGCGGGTGGAAAAACGGCCCCTGGAACAGTAGTTCCCTGTCCGCTGGAAGAATCCATGGATCGGATAGACACATGCTCCGGAGGCAGGAGAACCACGGTCTTTTTGGCCAGAAGGGTGCGATGAGGATGACCCTTGCCCGTTCCCTCCTGATCTTCCTGATCACTAGCGGAATTAGAGACATTGGAGGAAAGGCGTAAGCCAGTTTGAAGTTCCAAGGATGATGTAGGGAGTCCAGTATGTCTGGATGATCCATGGAGTTTAGGGAGGCAAATCTTTCTACCTGTCTGTTGCCTCTTGTGGCAAACAAATCTATCTGAGGCACTCCCCATGCTTTTGTTATCAGTCTGAACACGTCTCTGTTTAAGGACCATTCTCCCTGGCGCAGCCTGTTTCGGCTGAGGTAGTCCGCTTTGGTGTTCTCTATTCCTCTGATGTGTAGAGCTGTTAGGGACGCAAGATGAGTCTCTGCAAATTGGAAGATCTCCTCTGTGATGGTCATCAGACTTCCTGACCGTGTACCGCCCTGACGGTTTACATAGGCCACTGTGGTGGAGTTGTCTGAGAAAACTCTTACATCTGCTCCCTGGATCTGTGGAAGAAAATAATTTAAGGCTTTCCCTACTGCTGTTAACTCCTTCCAATTTGACGAACAGGATGATTCTGACCGATTCCAGGTATCCTGGACTATATGATCTTCCATATGTGCACCCCAACCCGTAGGGCTGGCGTCTGTAGTAATTATTTTGGATGGATCTATTATCCATGGTACACCCCCTGAAAGGTGACCCATATCTAGCCACCAGGATAGGGATTTTATGACACCTCTAGAGAGAGTTAGTTTACTCTCTAGGTGTCCTTCTCGTCCCTGGGCTAACAGTACTTCGTACTGTAATTGGCGAGTATGGAACTGAGCCCATGGTACAGCCGGGATACATGAGGACAATGATCCCAGTAAGGACATAGCCTTCCTTAGTGTCATGTCGGGATTTTTTATCGCTTCTGACACTTTTGACTGTATAGTTTTTTTCTTTGCATGCGGGAGGAAGCTTTTTTGACTTACTGAGTCTAGCTGGATCCCTAGAAACATTTGAGTAGTGTCTGGATTCAGCCTGGACTTCTCGAAGTTGATAATCCAACCCAACTCCTGCAGGGATGAGATTGTGTTAGACAACCGCAATTTACATTGGGCCACAGAATTCCCTATCACTAGAAAGTCATCCAGATAGGGTATTATTAGAGTGTCCTGTTGGCGTAGATGAGCCATTACTTCTAACATCACTTTTGTAAAAATGCGGGGGGCCATAGAAAGCCCAAATGGCATTGCTACATATTGGAAGTGACGAACCTGTCCCTCCAGGATGACCGCTACTCTCAGATACTGCTGGTGTTCGGCATGTATTGGAAGATGATAGTATGCATCTTTTAGGTCTATCCCGGCCATGACACACCTAGGGAACAAAAGCTTGATGGTAGAACTAATGGATTCCATTTTGAAAGTGTGGTTACGTAAAAAGGAATTTAGTTTTTTGAGGTTTATGATGGTTCTGAATGAACCATCCGGTTTATTGATCAAGAATAAAGGGGAATAGAACCCCCTCCCTTCTTGATCCCGGGGAACCTCTATCAACACTTTTTTAGATAGAAGTGATAGGATCTCTGTTTCCAGAGCTTCTTGTTGTTGTCGACTTCTCGGAGATGTTACAATAAAAGAATCCCAAGGGATTCTTTCAAATTCTAATTTTAATCCATCACCAATAATGTCCAGAATCCAAGGACTAGATGTTATTAATTTCCATTTAGAAAAGAAATTTTTCAATCTACCGCCCACTTCATAATTAACGGTACTTGTTACGTTTCTGGTTATAGGACCCGGAAAACAGAGCACCTCTTTGTTTTGGATCCTTTGCCTCCCAGCGCTCCCTTTGCTCAGTAGGTTTATTTCTGGTGAAGGGGCGTCTCCTGAAAGCTCTCCTGTAAGAGGGAAGGTACTGGTTAGGGAAGCCTTTCTTCCGCTCTCCTGCTTTATTTAAGAGCTCGTCCAGAGCTTTCCCAAATAGGAACTCACCCTGGCAGGGGATCGCACAAAGTTTTGCTTTAGCCTGTGCGTCCCCTTTCCAATTCTTCAACCAGAGTGCTCGCCGGGCTGTGTTTACTAGGCCGGCTGACCTGGCTGTTAGGCGTAGCGAGTCCACCGAGGCATCGGCTAGAAATGCTACCGCATCTTTCATTAGGGGGATTTTCGACAGAATCGTATTTCTCGAAGCTCCACTCCTAATTTGTTCCTCCAGCTGCTCTGTCCATACTAGCAGCGACCTTGCAGTACAGGTGCTAGAAATGGCTGGTCTGAATGCTCCTGTATTAGCCTCCCATGACCTCTTAAGTAAGGCTTCTGCTTTTCGGTCTAACGGATCAGTTAGAGTCCCTGAGTCCTCCACAGGCAAGACCGACTGTTTAGAAGTTGAAGCCACTGCCGCATCAACTTTTGGTATCTTTTGCCAGGAACTAAGTTCTTCGTCACTGAAGGGGTAGCGTCTTTTAGCAGAGGATGGCAGGAATCCTCTTGTATGTTGTTTCTCCCACTCTTTTTTAACCAGCTCCTTAATTGTGGGTATGGCGGGGAAGGACCTTCGTTTTCTTTGCCCTAACCCCGCGAACATGATGTCCTGCGCTGACTTCTTTCCCTTCTCATCTGGGCACCCCATCGTGCTCCTGACGGCTTTAATTAAACTGTCCACACCACTATTTGGTAGACAAAGCCCTCCTTCATAATCCGATGAACTTGGCTGGGACTCTCTTTCATCAGAGGATTTTTGTACTGCGTCTGACTCCGAGCTTACTGGAGATCGGGACCTGCTGGGCTGACGGGTACTGGTACTACTTGTATGGGTCAGACCTTGCATCTCCTCACGAATTATGGCTCTAACGTCAGACGGAGTCATTACGTTTTCCTGCCGTAGGGTCAATACGATGCACTCTGCACATAACCTCTTAGAATATGAGTCCGGGAGGGGTTGCAAACATAAGGCACATTCTCTGTGTTTAGTTTTATGTGTCCTTTTCTTAGTCTAGAGGAAGGGAATACAGGAGGAACATATATCAGCATATGGGAGGAGACTTTTTATAAAAACTCACCCAGTGAAGCTGACAGGTACCGGTTCTGGAGGCGGATTCTTAGCTGAAAGACCTTTCTGTTTGGTGGCAGATCGCTTTTCCTGGGATCGATCTCCACTTTTGGTGCTGCTCCTGGTGCTTGTCTCCTTACTGGGAGACTGCTCCGTCGCAGACAAGTGCGCTACATCGGCCGGTGAAGCCATACTTACACACACCGGCCGACGCTAGCGCTGCACTTTTAAACTTGGCGCCGAATCTCCTGCCTCCCCGGACCCAACCCGGAAGTGCTCCCGCGACTTCCGGGTTAGACGCGCCGCTCCTCCTCACCATGCGGCGGCTACAGGATAAGAAGCCGGCCGCTGAGCGCGCGCGTCCTCATGGATCCGGGCGGCCCAGCGGCACCGAACCCGGACCATGGCGACGATCAGACGAGGGGGGAGGCTGTAAACAGTGGCTCCCCCGCCGCTGCCTCTGGTACCGCAGCCCCTGCCGTTCCACCAGAGACTGACGCAGGCGGGTGCATGGCCCCAGGAATCCTTTTTGGACTGCAGGTATTTCGGGTTCCCCATAGAAACAGGAAACCTAAACTGAGGAGGAGAGGGGACCGCCTCCTTTTATTCTGTAGGTTTCCTGTTCCTATGGGCGGATCCCTCTCTCTCATGTGGGGTGCTGTCGTGGCGAAGGGTAAAAATTAACCTTTATTATAAATCATAAGATAAAATATCAAATTTTAAATGAAATTACCAATACATCATAGAGATGTATATTGGATCACAGTGTGTGGCTGGTTATTTTAAAAGCACCACTGTGATCCACTAGATCCCAAGTGATTAGAACTCAGAGTCATAGAGAATTTATGTGAAATGAAGTCCCAGCCACTGACCCTAGAATAAGGGGCTGGATTCCAATTTCACTATTAGAGTTCCTCCATCTCTGATTGACCCCTACTATCTCTGTATGCACCCCTTCTGAGGAAGACTTCATCTTTTGCCTTCTTTTTAATTGTATTGTCTTCTCTTATTGTCATTTTTTGGGGTAAAATTCTTCACCATGATGCACTCAAGTTCATGAATTTAAGTTGCATGATCCGTTAAAAAAAAAAAATGCACGCCAACTAACATTGATGCAAAATTTATTGAAAAAGCTCCAGAAAGAGGGAGAAACTTTCTAAAGAGTTGCAAATCATGTATCTGCAAAACGCAACAACATTTGTGACTATTACCGTAATTATGTAGTTGTTCCTATTTTAAGCCTGTTTTGTGTTTTCACCCAAAAATTCTTATTTTAAGTTCTGCCTATTATTAGGTCTATACCAGGGGCTTTAGTAGAACTTATGACGGTAGCAGCATTTATTTAGACTGAAGTCTATTTTTCCAACATTAAATATTTCTCCAACATTAAATGCTCACTTATTTTATTAAGCAATTTACTACCCTTCCGATTCATGAGAAGCCCAATGAACAAGGATTATAAATCACATCTATGTTTACTTTCACAGACCGATTAAGAGGCTAAATTAATTATATATTTTTGTATAAATTTGAAGGGCGATTAAGAACACATGCATGTCTTGAAATGAGTTGTTGCAGTCTTCATTTGTTGAAAGCTTCTTGAGATCAGCAGCTATAATAATTAATTTTTGTGGGACTTGCGTGCTGCAAAGGTATGACATGTGAATCAAAAATACTACTCTTCGGTGCTAAGCAAACGATAGTGGCACTGTTACAACTACATATAGGTCTGGAGGTGAGAGGTAGTCTGAAGAAAATACCATAAAATGGTAAACTACATATAGGTCAACGAGAATTCAGACACAACCACAAGTGATCCATTTCAATATTCGTGAAATACTAGGGACTTATGTAAAAAAACAAAAAAACAAAACAAAAAATCAAGATATTTGGACAGAAGAGAATATGATAAACAAAAGTGTAAATTAGGGTCAACTGTTTTCTTACTGGAGATTTGATTTTAATAAATTTGATTTTTTTTTTCCCACTTACAGGAAAGTTTGAAAGTAATAATTTTGCAAATGTTACTGCAAATTGCATTATGGCTTTCTTAGCTCAGTTTTTTTGGCATTTTAAAAAGCTACTAATAAATGCTATATCAGGCTTTCTTATTCTGTGATGGGTATACTTCACGTTGTTCTCCCAGCAAACTTGGTAAATACGTTCCATTGTTGAGAAATAAAATATAGGCCTGTTCTTCCTAGCATTCAGCTATATTTTATTAGTGACTACTAGGGTTAGGGCTAGGCGACTGGTCATTGATGTTTGGCAGAGGCCCTGCCCTATGGCATTGTGATGCTGCTGATGGAGTGGTATGTTGACTCCACAGTAGACAAATTAGCCTACATTGTTTCGGTCCTGCGGTTTATGCTGCAGTCCTGCTGTTTGCTGCTGCAGTCCTGCTGTTTGCTGCTGCAGTCCTGCTGTTTGCTGCTGCAGTCCTGCTGTTTGCTGCTGCAGTCCTGCTGTTTGCTGCTGCAGTCCTGCTGTTTGCTGCTGCAGCAGGACAGACAGAGAGGCATGCTGCTGCAGAAGCAGGCGGCTCAGGAACCAGTGGAAGTTTTGCTGACTGGAACAGATTTTAATATAATATAAATTTTATTAAATATAAGTAAAATAAGAGTTACCCTAAGAGGGAAGATGGGGTACCAAATTAATAATCATAAAAACCTCACTCTTTACCTTAACAGAGTTGTAGGCTAAGCACATATGTCTATATAAAGTGAGACTATAAACACAAATATATAAATAGTACATACAACAATTTACAGTCCTAAGAGCAGAATGACTGGATTAAACCCAACTAGCACACACAGTAGGCAAAAATAGATATAAAGAACGGAAGTTCCTAATAGGTACTAAAAAAATACAGTTTTACAGTGGTCAAAACAGGTCTACCCCAACAGAACCACCAAATATCACAATTGCCTGTGTCGATGTAGGTAAAACAGACATGAGTGAGGCATAGATATCCACCCAAACAATAACAAATAATATAATATAGAATGGTCTCACCCATGTGTGGAAAACAAGTCAGGTGTCAGATGTCATCGCAGTACTGCAGGGATCCACCAGGAGAAATGGGGTAGGTAACTGACCCTTAGAGACCCTATAGAGGCTGGCACAACCTAAACCCCAAGACATCACATCTGACCCTTACAATAGAGGCCCTGTACTTTTCCTATGCAGCCCAATGCGTTTCATCATTATGTGAATCCTCAGAGGACCTGTTAACACTAGTGATGAGCGAGTATACTCATTGCTCAGGTGACCTCCAAGTATTTATGACTGTTCGGAGATTTAGTTTTCATCGCGGCAGCTGAATGATTTACAGCTACTAGCCTGCTTGATTACATGTGAGGATTCCCTAGCAACCAGGCAACCCCCACATGTACTCAGCCTGGCTAGTAGCTGTAAATCATTCAGCTGCTGGGATGAAAACTAAATCTCCGAGCAGTCATAAATACTCGGAGGTCACCCGAGCAATGAGTACACTCGCTCATCACTAGTTAGCACATATGGGCACACTGCTAGTGCAGAAAGAAGGGGACACTCCTGGGCTCTTCCTGTGATTATGGGAGGCAGGAGACACCAGGAGAGAATGAACCTATATATGGACATAACTTGGCCAAGAAGGAAGGGTTAAAAAATTACCCAGCTACAAATAAGCACCTACTTCCACATGACTGGAGCGCACTTAACCCCTTAACAACTGCAGATATGTCTTTTAATGGGTTATAATTTCTCACCGCCACTTTTTCACAGTGCTGAGGAATAAGGGAATAGCCCCCCCAGGGGAAAATCCCGGGGGTCTCAGCTACTGGTGGGTAGCTAAGAACCTGGTAAACAGGATTAGGACAGGTTTCTACGGTCCCTTATATCATGATTGCCTTTTTTTCCCCAGAATAACGGTGATCACAAAAAAAAGTCTGATTTACAATTCATTTCTCGCTCCTCTGATATGAGCAAGCATATCAGAGAATACAGAAATGGGGTCCCCTGAGCCCCCACAGTACCCTCCAACAACCCCGGGCCCTCCGCATCATCTTCCTGTAAAAAAAAAACGGTGGGTGCAGGCGCGGTGCGCCTGCCGAGATCTGCCGGCCAGTACACAATAGGAAATTTTTCCTATTGGTTCCTTTGATAACTGTGATAGATCCTATAACAGTGATCAAAATTTAAAAAAAAAATAGTAAATCAAATCCCCTTAGAAAAAATTATAGAATAAAAAAAAGTAATTTTTCCATACTTTACAGTTTGGGTTAGAGTTGAATTTGGGGTTAGGGTTGGAGCTAAAATTGGGGTTTTTCAAAAGTATAAAAAAAGGTTGCCAATATAAAGGCTAGTGTTCAGCGAGTTTACATTAATTGCTCGATTATGCACGGAGTATTGCAGATCCTGCATGTTTTTTGGGGTGTCTAACAGCCATGAAACATGCATGGCAAGGACTCGAGTATGTCACTCGAGCACTCGCAATATTTGGAGCACCCATTGCAAACTAGAGTAATGAGCACTTGCTCTCAATACTAATGATGATGTATTCAATATAGCACCCTAATATCAAATTCTGTGTCATATCTGTGTCTCGAAAATGTTCACTTTACCCCTGGATAAAATCCTTCATGGGTGTGGTTTACAAAATGGGGACACTTGTGGGAGGTTTCAACTGTTTAGGTACATCAGGAGCTCTCCAAACGTGAAATAGCATCTGTCTTCGATTCCAGCCAATTTTGCGTTCAAAAAGTCAAAACGGCGCTCCTTCCCTTCCGATCTCTGCTGTGCGCCCAAACAGTGGATTTCCCCCACATATGGGGTATCAGCGTGCTCAAAACAAAATTGCACAACAAATTTTGTGGTCCATTTTCTGTTGTTACCCATGTAAAAAAAAGTTTTGGTCTAATGTAATTTTTTGTGAATAAAGTTACATTTTAATTTTTTTCCTTCCACTTAGCTTCAGTTCTCACGAAGCAACTGAAGGGTTAATAATCTTCTTCAATGTGGTTTTGAGCACTTGTGTGAATTGGGCCTTAGTCAGAGGGAACATTGGCAGTAAAGAGAATCTTCCATGTAGGAGAACTAGACAAATCTATAGATATCAGTGGTATCGTTTCTCCTTATGGAGAGTGACATACCATCTCTGGCTTGTCAAGGTAAGGAGGCTTATTTGCCGTACAATGCTCCTCTGGGAGATTAAATATGCAAATTGCCTCTTCTGAGAAAAAGAGGACTTAACTCTATAGCGCCACCTGTTGGAAGCAGCGATCCTACAAGTCACAATCAACCCTCTAACGAGTCGTGCAATATGACTTAAGGCCCCGTCTCACATAGCGATTTACCAACGATCACGACCAGCGATACGACCTGGCCGTGATCGTTGGTAAGTCGCTGTGTGGTTGCTGGGGAGCTGTCACACAGACAGCTCTCTCCAGCGACCAACGATCAGGGGAACGACTTCGGCATCGTTGAAACTGTCTTCAACGATGCCGAAGTCCCCCTGCAGCACCCGGGTAACCAGGGTAAACATCGGGTTACTAAGCGCAGGGCCGCGCTTAGTAACCCGATGTTTACCCTGGTTACCAAAAAAAACAAACAGTACATACTCGCCTTTCGGTGTCCGTCAGGTCCCTTGCTGTCTGCTTCCTGCTCTGACTGAGCCGCCGTACAGTGAGAGCAGAGCGCAGCGGTGACGTCACCGCTGTGATCTGCTTTCACTTTCACTTTGCGGCGCTCAGTCAGAGCAGGAAGCAGACGGCAAGGGACCTGACGGACATCAGATGGTGAGTATGTACTGTTTGTTTTTTTTTACATTTACGCTGGTAACCAGGGTAAACATCGGGTTACTAAGCGCGGCCCTGCACTTAGTAACCCGATGTTTACCCTGGTTACCAGTGAAGACATCGCTGGATCGGTGTCACACACACCGATTCAGCGATGTCAGCGGGACCTCAACGACCAAAAAAAGGTCCAGGCCATTCCGTCACGACCAACGATCTCACAGCAGGGGCCTGATCGCTGGTACGTGTCACACATAGCGAGATCGCTACTGAGGTCGCTGTTGCGTCACAAAACTAGTGACTCAGCAGCGATCTCGCTAGCGATCTCGCTATGTGAGACGGGGCCTTTAGGATAAAAGCCAAATCAGTATCTCAATTCGCAGACACGGTGTTTCGGGCTGTTGGCCCTCATCAGTGCGAAGCATGAGAACTGATTTGGCTAGGTGAGAGGCTCTGGACTAGGGTCTAAAGGGTATCGTTTCTCCTTATGGAGAGTGACATACCATCTTAGCCAAATCAGTTCTCATGCTTCGCACTGACGAGGGCCAACAGCCCGAAACACCGTGTCTGCGAATTGAGATACTGATTTGGCTTTTATCCTAAGTCATATTGCACGACTCGTTAGAGGGTTCATTGTGACTTGTAGGATCGCTACTTCCAACAGGTGGCGCTATAGAGTTAAGTCCTCTTTCTCAGAAGAGGCAATTTGCATAGATATCAGTGACAACTGTACTGTATGTAATACTCAATTTCCCCAGTGGTGGTGCTGCAGAGGAATTGAACCCTTGCTTTCAGGTTTCTCTATAAATTACAGATGATCTCTTCAGGTTCTGGGAACTGAAGCTTTGCTGTCAGGTTTCTCTATGGACTACAGATGATCTCTTAGGGTCGTAGTTGTGAGATGTGCTCTGATCAGCTTATAGTCAAGGGACTTTTAAAAGAATGGCATCGGTTAAAGCAGATAAACCCCAAGGATTATTTTTAAAGCCTACACATATTATTCAAATATTACTTCCTAAGTGTTTTCAATCCAATGGAGCAAATCCTAGGAATGAAAGATAATTTTCTTAATACCTCGCACAAAGGTAGGAGGCTTCAGCATAATTTCCTTCGATATTTGTCTTTGAAACAACACCGGCAAGTTTTCCCTCTATATAATTGTAATAAAGCTTCATTATCAAGAACAATCTCTGAAAAAGATTTGTCTTAGAGACAAACAAATCCGACTATTAATAGGCAAAGAATCACACAGTAATTTGTTTCTTTCCTAAGCCATCATCGTACAAAACGGCACAAGTGTCACTGGCAGGTGTCTCAAAATTTATCGGCAATATAATTACACTGTCGTTTTGCAAATACCACCGTAGCTTTCTACCAAGAAGCTGCAGGCTGAAAGGGATCAGCAGAAATGATTACGATCACTGGGGTCTAATTAGTCCATGTATGACAAGACTGTATCGGCATGGCGCTGGCATTTTGAAACGCTCTTGGAGCAGAATGAAAAGAGGGTGACTTATTTCACCAAGTCCATACAGTAACAGAAGATAAGGGATCAATGGCTCCCATTAATGAGTTATGTTGGTCAAAAATATTTACCAAATAATCTATTGATAAAACAAAGCCCAAGGAGTGATTTTACACATATATTAAGTATAAAAGGATGTGTTCTTGATTTTTATAGCAATTATTACATGCATGTTTTGTAGTGTGAATGTCAAAAATCAATATCACAGATGTAATGATTAACTGCAGTGGGGGGGAATCAGGCTCAAACCACAGTCGGGGCCTGGAGTGCTTTTTAATTGGCCACTAAAGGGAATTCTCATAGAGCAACATTAACAGAATGTTCCCTACCTATATCAAGTCAAACTCCTGCGGACAGGCGATTACTAATGGCAACGTGGCTTAAATACACTATTACAGAATGTCAAAGCAAAACAGGTTTTCCCCAAAATTACAAAGGCGGTGAACACATTTTTATATTTTTTTTACAATGTAAATAAACATTTATAGAGGCTTAACACAATATATATACAGTACATATACAGTTCAAGACTACCTCTTGAAGCTCATCAAGAGAATGCCAAAGCAGTCATCAAAGCAAAAGGTGGCTACTTTGAAGAACCTAGAATGTAAGACATATTTTGAGTTGTTTCACACTTTTTGTTATGTATATAAATCCCCATGTGTTAATTCATAGTTTCGATGCCTTCAGTGTGAATTTACAATTTTCATAGTCATGAAAATACAGAAAAATCTTAAAAATGAGAAGGAGTGTCCAAACTTTTGGTATGTACTGTATTAAAATATATATATATATATATATATATATATATATATATATATATATATATATACACACAGGATATATATATATATATATAGATATAGATGTATGTATATATATTATATCTATATATCAGGAACAAAAACCTCAGAGTAGAAGACATTTGTCTTATCTCCCTTAAACCAAGTGGTAAGGGGGCTACAGTAGCGCAGGTTGCTCTCGAATAGCAATTCCACACAAGAAAGAAAAAAGAGCACAAAAAGTCCCAGATAGTATCGGAATCATAATTTATTCAAAATGACATGTAAAACAAGTAAATAAATAACAACAAGAGTTTGCAGACAAAGATGAATAACAAATATGACACCCTGACACCCTGGAACCACGTGTATTAAAGTGGATGGAAAGGCAGAAGATAGCAACACATCAGAAAGTGCCAGTGCGGTAAATGTAAAAGAAAAGTTCACAAAAAATATATATCGCTGGCTGGAAAAACAATATTGTTCAGAATTCAACCATTATAATTATAAGGAGGGTATAAAAACTATGTAAAAATATAAATGCAGTAGTGAAAAAATTGAGCAATAGAGTAATCCAACCAGTCAAAAAGAACAACCTAATAATGAGGTATGAATCACTTTAAGAAAGCAGTAACATCACAGAGTGCCAGATCATGCTCTTACCCATAGTCTCTACTGCGGTAACCTGAGCGTGCAACCCCATATACAGTGCCTTGCGAAAGTATTCGGCCCCCTGGAACTTTTTAACTTCTTCCCACATATCATGCTTCAAACAAAGATACCAAATGTAAATTTTTGGTGAACAATCAACAACAAGTGGTACATAATTGTGAAGTTGAATGAAATGTATTGGTTATTTTAACTTTTTGTGGAAATTCAAAAACTGAAAAGTGGGGCGTGCAATATTATTCTGCCCCTTTACTTTCAGTGCAGCAAACTCCCTCCAGACGTTTGACACCAGTGATGACACCAGTACCATTTTGCCACATATATGTTTAAATACTGAAGTCTGAATGAGGCGTAAATGTGCAGATCTTAGCCAATGTGTAATGCCCCAAAGTTGTTGTGTTTGTACCTTTAAGATGTAGCAGAGCTAATAGCTACATCACTATGTTTGCACAATATTCACATTTCCTTTGCAGATAATGTACCTTAGAATCCAGTACATACAAGTGGTTTAATATGCTGGACTTATTAGGTTCTGCTACCAGGAGATTACTTAAGAGTTAATAATTCATCCCTGCTTTCCATATATGGCAATAAGGTCACATGGGCAGCAAAGTGGCTCAGTGGTTAGCACTGCAGCCTTGCAGCGCTGGAGTCCTGGGTTCAAATCCCACCAAGGACAACATCTGCAAGGAGTTTGTATGTTCTCCCGATGCTTGTGTAGGTTTACTCCAGGTTCTCCGGTTTCCTTCCACATTCCAAAGACATACTGATAGGGAATTTTAGATTGTGAGCCCCAAAGATGGCACTGATGATAATGTGTGCAAAACTGTAAAGCGCTACGGAATATGTTAGCGCTATATAAAAATAAAGATTATTAATGATGATTAGGCCACATGACCAGATCCTGAGCTTAGCACCCCAGAGAAGGAGATATCTTGAGTATGCACATGTAGTGTTTTTGTCTGAATGCTCAAGGAGCTAGTAGGGAAACTCAGAGCTCCTATACAAGAGAGACCACAGCCTGAGCGGTAGGCTGTCCTGTGAGAGATTGTGCATATATGCATTAGATAATACTCAGGACTCTGCATCATTTATCTGCATTACTATACTGGAAAATAACTTTGCTTGCTGCATTGGAATTGAATCTCTGACGAATCATGATTTGTCTGGATTTACCTGTGTCTGTATACAACAAGTAAAGCTTATCATTAGCCTTTTGGCCTCTCCGTTTTTCTGGACAATCTGGTGCATTAAATATCATCACCTCACCAGGAAAGAGAAGTGAATACAGTGCACCCTGGAGTCACAAACTACATTTTCTTCGACTTTTTTTCCTGCCATAGCGAGGTGGTAACATCCACATACCACATGGTGTGTGACCTATGGCAGAGTAGTGCATCATCGGCTTTACAAATGAAACGTCAGTTTAAACTTGATAGTGTAGGCTCCCTTCTAAGGGGTAAGATTAAATTGGTCAATTTGTGTGCAAAGTACATGAACTCTATAAGTATAGTCTTTAAGACCATTCAAGATTCATATAATCTATTATGACATATACCAGAGTTCTCACAATATGCTACTGCACATGCTAGATGTATAGGTGATTTTTTAATATATATACACACACACACAAAGCATAATGACAGGGTCACTGGCAATGTATATGAGGTGAGATATGTATCAGGAAGATTGCTATTTTCCGTGATGTGAAAGCCCAGTAGTTTCCCTCCAGCATGTTATGTGCTGAGAGGGTTTAATCAGCCATGACAGGGTTGGTTTTTTGTGAGTAGTTGTATGAGATGGATGGGATGGCTACTCCCCATATCTCCACCCCAAGGGTGTAGTTCGGCAAGTTAAATGTCCAGCCACTGAGTTTTTTTCATCTGTCTGTGGGTCTGGAGGCAGGAGAGATCCAGAGAAGTGCCTATGTGCAACCATACTGGACTCTGTTGATCGTACCCTGAGGGGGCAGATTCCCATAGGCCTAAGGACTGTGCTATACGCCATCTTCTTATTTCCCAGTTTTGCCAGAAAGGCCATGTTTATTTTGTTGACCCTACACTTACTTATGTCATAATTTACATAAACTAGCAGAAGAAACATTCCCATGTCTACCTCTGTGAGCCGCTGAGTGCATAATACATACAGTGAAGGAAATAATTATTTGATCCCTTGCTAAATTTGGAAGTTTGCCCACTGACAAAGACATGAACAGTCTATAATTTTAAGGGTCAGTTAATTTTAACATTGAGAGATAGAATATCAAAAATAAAATCCATAAAATCACATTGTCTAAATTATATTAATTTATTTGCATTTTGCAGTGAGAAATAAGTATTTGATCCCTTACCAACCATTAAGAGTTCTGGATGCTACAGACCAGTTAGACATTCCTAATCAACTCATTACCTGCAATAAAGACAGCTGTCTTACATGGTCACCTTTATAAAAGACTCCTGTCCACAGACTTAATCAGTGAGACTAACCTCTACAACATGGGCAAGACCAAAGAGCTTTATAAGGATGTCAGGGACAAGATCATAGACCTGCAGAAAGCTGTAAGGGGCTACAAAACCTTAAGTAAGACGCTGGGTGAGAAGGAGACGACTGTTGGTGCAATAGTAAGAAAATGGAAGAAATACAAAATGACTGTCAGTCGACATCAATCTGGCGCACCATGCAACATCTCACCTCGTGGAATATCCTTTATGACGAGGAAGGCGAGAGATCAGCCTAAAACTACATGGGGGGGAACGTGTTAATTATCTCAAGGCAGCTGGGACCACAGTCACCAAGAAAACCATTGGTAACCCATTATGCTGTAAAGGATTAAAATCCTGCAGTGCCTGCAAGGTCCTCTGCTCAAGAAGGCACACGTGCAGGCCCATCTGAAGTTTGCCAATGAACACCGGGATGATTCTGTGAGTGATTGGGAGAAGGTGCTGTGGTCAGATGAGACAAAAATTGAGCTCTTGGCATTAACTCAACTCACTGTGTTTGGAGGAAGAGAAATGCTGCCTATGACCTAAAGAACACCATTCCCACTGTCAAGCATAGAGGTGGAAACATTATATTTTAGGAGTGTTTCTCTGCTAAGGTCACAGGACTACTTCACCGCATCAATGGGAGAATGGATGGAGCCATGTACCGTAAAATCCTGAGTGACAACCTCCTACCCTCCACCAGGACATTAAAAATGGGTCGTGCCTGGGTCTTCCAGCAGGACAATGACCCAAAACATACAGCCAAGGCAACAAAGTAGTGGCTCAAAAAGAAGCACATTAAGGTCATGGAGTGGCCTAGCCAGTCTCCAGACCTTAATTCCATAGAAAACTTATGGAGGGAGTTGAAGCTCCGAGTTGCCAAGCGGCAGCCTCAAAGTCTTAATGATTTAGAGATGATCTGCAAAGAGGAGTGGACCAAAATTCCTCCTGACATGTGCACAACAATCATCATCAACTACAAAAAACGTCTGCTTATTTCTCACTGCAAAATGCAAATATATTTATACAATTTATACAATGTGATTTTCTGGATTTCATTTTGGATAGCAAGGGATCAAATAATTATTTCCTTCACTGTATGTATATATGCATATACACACATATATTAATGTATATACACTGCTCAAAAAAAATGAAAATGAAGGGAACACTTAAACAACAGAATATAACTCCAAGTAAATCAAACTTCTGTGAAATCAAACTGCCCACTTAGGAAGCAACATTGTTTGACAATCAAGTTCACATGCTGTTGTGCAAATGGAATAGACAACAGATGGAAATTATGGGCAATTATCAAGACACCCTCAATAAAGGAGTGGATCTGCAGGTGGGGACCACAGACCACAACTCAGTACCAATGCTTTCTGGCTGATGTTTTGGTCACTTTTGAATGTTGGTTGTGTTATCACACTCGTGGTAGCATGAGACGGACTCTACAACCCACACAAGTATGCATGTGTCTGCACAAACGGTTAAAAACTGACTCCATGAGGATGGACTGAGTGCCCGACGTCCACAGATGGGGGTTGTGCTCACAGCTAAAACACCGTACAGGATGTTTGGCATTTGCCACAGAACACCAGGATTGGCAAATTCGTCACTGGCGCCCTCACACTGAGCACATGTGACAGACGTGACAGAGTCTGTAGACGCTATGGAGAGCGATCTGCTGCCTGCAACATCCTTCAGCATGACTGGTTTGGCAGTGGGTCAGCAATGGTGTGGGGTGGCATTTCTTTGGAGGGCTGCACAGCCCTCCATGTGCTTGCCAGAGGTAGCCTGACTGCCATTAGGTATCGAGATGAGATCCTCTGACCCCTTGTGAGACCATATGCTGGTGCAGTTGGCCCTGGGTTCCTGCTAATGCAGGACAATGCCAGACCTCATGTGGCTGGAGTGTGTCAGCAGTTCCTGCAAGATGAAGGCATTGAAGCTATGGACTGGCCAGCCCGTTCCCCAGACCTGAATCCAATTGAACACATCTGGTACATCATGTCTCGCACCATCCACCAATGTCACATTGCACCACAGACTGTCCAGGAGTTGGCGGATGCTTTAGTCCAGGTCTGGGAGAAGATCCCTGAGGAGACCATCCACCGCCTCATCAGATGCATGCCCAGGCATTGTAGGGAGGTCATACAGGCATTTGGTGGCCACACATGCTACTGAGCATCATTTCCTTGTCTTGTGGCATTTCCACTGAAGTTGGATCAGCCTGTAATTTGATTTTCCACTTTGATTTTGAGTATCAATACAAATTCAGACCTCCATGGGATATTAATTTTGATTTACATTGATCATTTTTATGCTTTTTTCTTTTCAACGCATTCCACAATGTAATGAATAAAGATTTGCAACGGGAATATTCAGTTCAGTGATATCTAGGATGTGGGATTTTAGTGTTCCCTTTATTTTTTTGAGCAGTGCATATTACACACACACACACACACACACACACACACACACACTATACATCTGAGATATATACGCCTCTACCGCTATTTACCTGTCCACAGAATAGAATTTAATAGAGTAATTGGCAAATCCCTTTCTCATATTGTCCAAAAAACTCACTCAATCCTAGCAAATCGATTTCCACAATTCCCTATGACCTCTGAAAACCAAAGCAGATTTATAATGGGCAAAACAATTCTCCCATCTAACATTTACTGTGAATAAACAGAAATCCCGAAAGAAAAAAAACAGTAAAGTTTGTTTCCCGAAAAGTAGTTTTAATCCCAAGTCCTAAAACCCATCATAAGGGAGGTTTGCAAAGTAGAACATGGCAGAATTCTGGCACAAGTTGCTTCAGAAAAGTAGCATATATTGCATGACGCAAATGTATAATCTGTCTTCGGCAAAGGGAAAAGGAAAAAGTGACTTGGAAAACAGTTATTAAAATGGCCAGATTTATAACAGTGGTGCAACATATCGGCCTCAAGACAAGGGGGCAGTTTCTGCCAATCTAGTCTAGTTTCCTCCTAACTGTATTAATAAATCCCACTATCTGGACCTGTTTTCCATTTTTTTACATAAGTTAACTGTGTGACCTTGTAATCAGTACCACTTCCCTTGCACTTGATCAATAATAACCTTTGGTACAAGAAGCAGCCCATAAAATGTATACTTAATCAACTTTTAAGAAAAAATGTATCACCCATGTAAACACCTCACCACTGTCGTATAAACTAAGGCTTTGTTTTACTGTTGGGAATATGAAAAATGAAGAGTATTTCTGGAATGTTGTAAGATAAAGGAAACCTTTACTTGAAAAATGACATCAACTAAAATGTCAATAATACAAAGGACAAGAGCGCAGTGTCAAAATGAGGCGCTCAGCATTCCAACGTGTAATATGTCATTGAATCAATCATGTTTGTTCAAACTTCATCAGAAGTTTTAAAAATAAACCTAAAACTCACACAAGGAGTTCAAGGAATTTCTTGTTTAGCTATTTTGTTCAACTGGATGTAGGTAACTCCCGTACTCCTGTGACAGACCATGTAAGGTCCCCCCTTACTTGGCTTGTAACTAGTCCACACCTGTCTACAAGTTGTAGCTCAGTCCCATTAATTTCAATTAAGTGACACTGGAGACACAATAGACAAGTTTACGGTGGTCTTTGGAAGTTGGCAGCCATGTTTTTTTTTTTGTCATCCTGGACAGATCCTTAGAAGATACTTAGATACTCACCTAAAATTTAAACTACAGGTGCTTCTCACAAAATTAAAATATCATCAAAAAGTTAATTTATTTCAGTTCTTCAATGCAAAACGTTAAACTCATATTATATAGAATCATTACAAACAGAGTGATCTATTTCAAGTGTTTATTTCTGTTTATGTTGATGATTATGGCTTAGAGCCAATGAAAACCCAAAAGTCATTATCTCAGTAAATTTGAATAATTAACAAAAAACACCTGTAAAGGCTTCCTAAGTGTTTAAAAACCATCCCTTACTGTGTTTCAGTAGGCTCCACAATCATGGGGAAGACTGCGGACTTGGCAAATGCCCAGAAGGCAGTCATTGACACAGTCCACAAGGAGGGTATGTGTTATGACCCCAATGGCAGAGGGTCTCAGGAATAAATACCAAGTCTGCAAACACAAAAAACCAGCTCATAGGGCAGTGGTAACTGGGCTGACCATATATCTAATCCTAGCACCACAAATAGAAGTAGCCGGGGAACGTGCCTACGTTGGTTCTAGACGTCTCGCGCCAGCCGGAGAACTAACTAACCCTAGAAGGGAAAAGAAAGACCTTTCTTGCCTCCAGAGAAAAGACCCCAAAAGTTGGATACAAGCCCCCAACAAATAATAACGGTGAGGTAAGAGGAAAAGACAAACATAAGAATGAGCTAGGTATTTAGCAAAGAGAGGCCCAATAGCTAATAGCAGAATATAGTAAGATGACTTATATGGTCAGCAAAAACCCTATTAAATTATCCACGCTGGATATTCAAGAACCCCCGAACCGTCTAACGGCCGGGGGGAGAACACCAGCCCCCTAGAGCTTCCAGCAAGGTCAGAAATCACATTTAGTACAAGCTGGACAAAAATAGTAGCAAAGCAAGTAACTCAAAAAACAAAGAAGCAAGACTTAGCTTAATTTTGCAAGAGCCAGGACCAGCAGACAGGAGCAACAGAAGGATCTGATTACAACGATGCCAGGCACTGGACTAAGGATCCAGGAAGTTAATATAGCGACACCCCTGGACTAACGACCCAGGTGAGTGCCAAACAGAAAAAAGACAATCCCAGAGTCATACCACTAGTGACCACAAGAGGGAGCAAAAAAAGTCTAATTCACAACAGGTATGACACAAAAGGTCATTGCTAAAGAAGCTGGCTGTTCACAGAGTGCTGTATCCAAGCATATTAACAGAAAGTTGGGTGGAAGGAAAAAGGTGCACAAGCAACCGGGATAACCGCAGCCTTGAAAGGATTGTTAAGAAAAGGTCATTAAAAAATGTGGGGGAGATTCACAATGAGTGGACTGCTGCTGGAGTCATTGCTTCAAGAGCCACCACACACAGATGTATCCAGGACATGGGCTACAACTGTCTCATTCCTTGTGTCAAGCCACTCATGAACAATAGACAATGTCAGAAGCTTCTTACCTGGGCCAAAGAGAAAAGGAACTGGACTGTTGCTCAGTGGTCCAAGGTGTTGCTTTTAGATGAAAGTAAATTTTGCATTTCATTTGGAAATTAAGGTCACAGTCTGAGGAAGAGTGGAGAGGCCACAATCCAATTTGCTCGAGGTCTAGTGTGAAGTTTCCACCATCCAGTGATGGTTTGGAGAGCCATATCATCTGCTGGTGAAAGTCCACTGTGTTTTTGTGAGACGCACCTGTATATAGTCTCTGAGCAACATTGTGGTGTACGCAAAGGTTTTTTTTTTTTTACAAATGCAACTCCTGTCCATAGACCCTACTAGGGTGGAGTCCCTGCTTGCAACCCTCCATGAGCAAGAATTATAGGAGTGGCTCTTATTCTGCAGGTTGAAACAAACTTGTGATACAGATACAATGCTCAGGATAAACGATTACACCCTCTTTGAAAAATTAAGACTTTAGTCAATCTCTCACTGAACACAAGAGCAATTTCCAAGTTTTTGGCAAGAACATATTTTTAGCCCATAACATGGAAGGTTAATAATATAACTTTCAGTACAAAATCTTCAGCTTTACTCAAATTAGTTTCTGCAAAAATGAATGCACCCCACATGAAAAACAACTACAAAAACAACTACATCTAATATTTTGTACGATCTCCATGATTTTTTAAGAACAGTAACAAGTCTTCTAGGCATGCAATGAACAAGCTGGTGACATATCACATCTATATTTTTGTGTTCTTTAAGAATTACCTCTTTTAGAGCCTGGATACTGGATGGAGAGTGATGCTCAACTTATCTCTTCAGAATTCTCAATACATGTTTGGTTACATTCAGATCAGGACTCAGGAGCCATTCATGGTCACTTAACTACCGTATATACTTGAGTATAAGCCGACCCCCCTAATTTTGCCACAAAAAACTGGGAAAACTTAATGACTCGAGTATAAGCCTAGGGTGGGAAATGCGCCAGCTACCGGTAAATGTCAAAAGTAAAAATAGATACCAATAAAAGTAAAATTAATTGAGGCATCAGTAGGTTAAGTGTTTTTGAATAACCATATTGAATCAGGAGCCCCATATAATGCTCCATAAAGATTATGATGGCCCCATAAGATGCTCCATATTAAAATATGCCCCATATAATCCTGCATAAAGGTTAATAATGGCCCCATAATATGCTCCATAGACACATTTGCCCCATATAATGCTGCACAATTGCTGATTATGGCCCCATAAGATGCTCCATAAAGATATTTGCCCCATATAGTGCTGCACAGACATTGATTATAGCCCCATAAGATGCTCCATACAGACACTTGCCCCATATACCGTATTGCTCCACAAACGTTAATTATGGCCCCATACAGACACTTGCCCCATATAGTGCTGCACAAATGTTGATTATGGCCCCATACAGACACTTGCCCCATATAGTGCTGCACAAATGTTATGGCCCCATACAGACACTTGCCCCATATAGTGCTGCACAAACGTTGATTACGGCCTCATACAGACACTTGCCCCATATAGTGCTGAACAAACGTTATGGCCCCATACAGACACTTGCCCCATATAGTGCTGCACAAACGTTATGGCCCCATACAGACACTGGCCCCATATAGTGCTGCACAAACATTATGGCCTTGTCCACTTGTCCCATATAGTGCTGCACAAACGTTATGGCCCCATACAGACACTTGTCCCATATAGTGCTGCACAACCGTTATGGCCCCATAAGATGTTCCATATAGACACTTGCCCCATTTGCTGTTGCTGCGATAAAAAAAAAAAATCACATACTCACCTCTCCATCGCTCAGGCCCCCGGCACTTTCAATATTCACCTACTCCTCGTTCCGGTGCCGCTCCATCTTCAGCGTCTTCTGCACTGACGTTCAGGCAGAGGGCGCGCACTAACCACGTCACCGTGCCCTCTGACCTGAGCGTCACTGTAGAAGACGCTGGAGACGGAGCGGCGCCGGAATGGGGAGCAGGTGAATATTGCACAGCGCTGCGCTCCCCTCCCCATTATACTCACCTGCTCCTGGCGCTGTGCAGTCCCTGCTTCCCCACAGCTTCTTCCTGTACTGAGCGGTCACCGTTACCGCTCATTACAGTAATGAATATGCAGCTCCACCTCTATGGGAGGTGGAGCCGCATATTCATTACTGTAATGAGCGGTACCATGTGACCGCTCAGTACCGGAAGAAGCTGGCACGCTGGGAAGCCAGGGACCTGCAGGGACCGCGCCAGGAGCAGGTGAGTATAATTAGACAGCCCCCGCTCCCCTCCCCTGCAGACCCCTGGGTATGACTCAAGTATAAGCCTAGAGAAGGACTTTCAGCAAAAAAAATGGGCTGAAAATCTTGGCTTATACTCGAGTATATACGGTACTTTCACCCTGTTCTTCAAAAATGCACAATGGCCTGTTGTAAAACACCTGTCTGCTGGACACCAGTTTAATTACTTACCTGTGGTTCAATTCTTGCTCAAGTGAATTGTGTATTCTAAACTGAGGTGTTCTCATTGGGGTGTACTCATTTTTGCAACATGGTATTGAATAAGTGACAAAAAAGACAGAGCATATTGTAAATTGGGCTGGGAACATAACCTAGTGATATAGTGTTCCCCCACAAAGCATCGTAGTAATTATGGTGGTAACGTACTTTAATATAGCTAAATCTAACAGAAGAGATAGGTGGAGTAGACTGCCCTCACCAAAAAGATGATTATATTTAAAAAAATATATATATATATTTTATTGTTGCACATCAAAAATTACAAAATGAGTACACCAGGTAGTCAGACCAACCACAATACAAGTAAAAATAGAGCGGGATGATCCCCACACATATATAGGGAGAAATCAATTGATATGCCCAGATACAAATCCAAAATCAATGTAACAGATATCTGATATAGATAAGGCAAGATAATGCCAGGGATATTGATAGAATACCAATAAATACAAAATGGCCAGGTATGTATAAAGTGCCAATAGAGTACAGATGTAAAAGTATGTCCTACAAAAATGATGAATACAAAAGTTTTGGCATAAAGTATGTATAAAATGTTATACAACAATAACCAAAGTAGGTGAGAATGGTGAAACAAAAAAAGATTGTGAAGAGGTGATGGAAATAACCCCAATAATAACCATACAGAGATGCGCACAGATGTAGAGAACATTGCTGACCCAGAAGAGAGGGAGATCACCCAGCCGGGCCTCGACATGCATTTCGCCTACTATTTTTACAAGGGGGATAATAAATTGAATTGAATAAATTTGTTAGCAAAAATAGCTTTTTGGGGGCGTGCAAAATGACAAATTTTGTTTGCAATCAATGGCTTACATTTGTTGCAGCATTTTGAAGTATGGTATCCCTTTGAAAATATTGACCCTGAAAGTAAACTAAAGGTTTTCAGAAAAATCTGTTGGGGTGTACTCATTTATCCTGACCACTGTATTTAGCTAAAATAGAGATGTACCAATAGATTCACACACTTTGCTACATTCTTTTGAAATACAGGAAAACACAATAATTTAAAAAAAAAAAATGTAATCACTTCTCCTAGGCTCTCGCTTGACTCCTTGTGTTGCATCGGCTTCTCAGGTCCTCCGTGCAGGACTTCAGAACTTCCAAGACTAAGGCTTACATGGTCACATAGGTGTCGTCCAAGTCTTTTCGGTAGATTTGCAACATCTTTAAAAGGCTGATTAGCTGACAATGCCTTTTTTAAAAGTTGTCTCTGATAATTTTTCTGTAATTTATTTTTTAACATTTCAAAACAAGTGTGCTATAAATGTCTCTATTGTCATTGCCATAATGTCTAGAAGTTAAATGTGGATGGGCTTCGATAACAGACAGACAGTAGACCAGATGTAAGAGTAGAAAGAAGCAGATCTTTTTTTCTAATCCTTTTACCCTTTCAGGTTAAACATAGGGCAATATCAGTGTACAGCCTGGCAGAACCACTTTTACTAACCCATTAAACAATATAGCAATGTAACATTGCTGTGCAATAAAAGCTGTATATATTTGTCACAATGAACATAAGCATATCTCGAGAACATGAACTGGAGATAAGCTGCAGATAAGGGAGTCATTAACAAACTTCTGTACATGAATATGACTACGGAGAAAGCAGTCAGTCATCCATAGAGTAAAGGAAAGATTTAGACTTCTTGTAGTTGGAATTCCCATCAAACCCAACTGTAAAACTATCTTGTCCTTCCATACAATGGTTTTAAAAATAATTAGAAATTTTCCAAGGAAAAAATATTTAGTCATGTAATTGATATTGTTCATTTGTGTGGATGCACCATAAATTCAGATCCTGGGGTTGGTTACTGTTGACCTTCAGCAATGGTGTTCTGATGCCGACTCCCACCCTGCATGGACTGTGATTCTCATATGTTTACAGCGCTGCGGAATTTGTATGTGTTGTATAAGCAATGAGAAAAATAAATATTTAAAGTTAGTGTCCACACTTTAGACTACATTAAATAAGCACCCAAAAAAAATCCACAGAGATATACTGCATATAAACATGACCCCAAGAGGAGATCCTAGAGATGGCTCCAGAAGAGGCTCTCAGGAGAATCTGTATATATACAGTTCATTATACACAGGTTGTGTTGGGAATTACGTACATGGACATTTTCCAAGATCTGCTTTTATTCTAGGATTATCTTCAGAAAATTTACTAGGGAAAACTGTTCTTGAATACAGGATAGCTCAACAGGCTTAGTAGTTAATGGACAACTGGGAAATCTTGGAGCCGGTAGGTGCTACATCCAGCTGGTGGAGCACAACGACTTGTAGAAATTAAGGTAAAAGGAAATCCAGCACATCCATCTTGGTAAATATAAACGTTTTCTTCTTTATTAAAGTTCCATTAAAAAAAAAAAAAAAAATCTATGGAAAATAATTAAAATTCTAGCTTCGACAAGTTTCTAGCCCTTAGTCATAGACTGTCAGAACTAGCATTTTATTTCTTTTCCATGGATTTGTTTGTGTTTTGTTAATGGAACTTTAGTTAAGAAAAATAACTTTCATATTTACCAGGATGGATGGCTTGGATTTCCTCTTACCTTCCTATGGAAAATTGTATCATACGATAATAGTGAACTGTTAAGAATGAACTAGTCCTTTAAAATAAAAGAATTCTATCACTGAATATTTATCATTGTTTTCTCCTTTGAGAAATATTTGCCATTCTTCATTTCTCTAAAGAAAATGAATAAAAATAAATAAATAAAAAGCGACAAATCTAAATTCAAGGTAATAAGGCTGCTGACATTTTCACAGAAGCCATACTAAATTAAACATTTCTACAATTGCAACCACCCAATACACCAGCCTTTTCACACCACTGCTCCTATTTTCAACAGACTATTGTATTTTCCTTCAGCCCAAAATGATCCGGAACTCTGGAGAATTGAGGATAGAGAAGGTTTCAGTTTCTCTTGACACATAGCAATAAATAAATTTCCCTCGGTTCTACAAGACCACTCACATTCTTTGTGGAAAAACAAGATGTTAAGCTTTACTGTTTCACATAAAATTTTTTCTATAATCTTTGTCTCTGACATCGATATTCCAAATCTATATTTACAAGTGTGCACAGCTGCTGGAGGTTGATACCTATAGTTGTTTGTCATGCAACTGTTCGGAGGGAAAAGAGTATCTACGACAGATAACATACATCACTCATGACGGTTTCCTCAACAAGGAAAACATAATTATTGGTAAAAAAAAAATTATACAAATTTACTATTATTGCATTTAAGCAAATCAGATTATAAATGTCCAGGAAATGGGATTAGTCAAAGTTTGTGGCAATGGATGGCAAATATGCTGCTCAGCAGGAGTCATTCTAGACTTTCTGATATGGACAGGCAATTCCCTCTCCCAAACCTTTCCAAAAACACACAAAAATATTAGAAATGGAAAGAATGATAAATAAATGTCAAGGAGTGACATGATCTACAAGTGTTCTTCCGTCTCGATTCTCATCGCACAGCCTAAACCGATAACCCCGTAGTTAATAATTCGAAATATTAAGGTAGTCTTTATTTGTAGGTAACGGTCCTACAGTTTAACGAGTTCTATGAGCAACAGAAAAGCCATTGGTATCTCATGTTGTTTCTTTTAGTTTGACCCAAAAAAAACAAGCAAAACCACACTTTGTATGTCTGTCTGGGTAAAAAAAATGATATCTTGGATTAAAAATAAAATAAAATACTTTTCTACAGTTTTCACATACAGTTACTCCCTTATTATTCAACTGTTCTCCATCAGCAGAACATTAAATATTAAAGTCAAGATAGACTGACTTTCTATTAACAGTAAAACATGTCAGACAGGACTAGACTGTGTAGAGTAGTAATGTGCCACAGAGAATTTCCAATAATCTATTTTATTACTGTTTGGGAAAAAAGCATGATTCACAATTCACAAATATTGACGTGAAAGCAATTATTGCCCATTAGTCAATTCTCTTTTCTATGTGACTACCAGTATAAAAGATACTGATATATTTTATCTTTACATTAGCCTTCTAGAGCACACACAATAGAATGACTTTCTGTAGCTCACCTTTCAACATAGACTAGGACTAAACTAGGGTAGGATTAGCAGAGTCATCTCGCTATAACAGTTTTACAAAATATATATGCCTTCATTCAGAGCAGTATGTTATCTATTAGGCTGCCGTCACACTAGCGAGTTTTACGGACGTATGAGCGCATAAACTACGTCCGTAAAATTCGCATTACACATGGCCCAATGATTCCCTATGTCCCAGCTCCTATCTGCCGTATATTACGCATCGGTAATATACGGTGTTGTACGGCCGTAGAAATTCGCAGCATGCTGCGTTTGTCACCGTATTGCGCAAAAAAATCGCCAATGAAAGTATATGGGGGCGAGAAAAATACGGATTCCACACGGACCAGCAGTGTGACTTGCGAGAAATACGCACCGGTGTTAGTGAAAAGCCGGTAATTCAATTGCCGGCTTTTCATTTCTCCTTCCCAAACCTGACATGATATGAGACATGGTTTACATACAGTAAACCATCTCATATCCCCCTTTTTTTTGCATATTCCACACTACTAATTTTAGTAGTGTGTATGTGCAAAATTTGGGCGCTGTAGCTGCTAAAATAAAGGGTTAAATGGCGGAAAAAATTGGTGTGGGCTCCCGCGCAATTTTCTCCGCCAGAGTGGTAAAGCCAGTGACTGAGGGCAGATATTAATAGCCTAGAGAGGGTCCATGGTTATTGGCCCCCCGTGGCTAAAAACATCTGCCCCCAGCCACCCCAGAAAAGGCACATCTGGAAGATGCACCTATGCTGGCACTTGGCCACTCTCTTCCCACTCCCGTGTAGCGGTGGGATATGGGATAATGAAGGGTTAATGTCACCTTGCTATTGTAAGGTGACATTAAGCCAGATTAATAATGGAGAGGCGTCAATTATGACACCTATCCATTATTAATCCAATAGTATGAAAGGGTTAAAAAACACACACACATTATTAAAAAGTATTTTAATGAAATAAACACACAGGTTGTTTTAGTATTTTATTGCTCTCTCAATCCACCAGAAGACCCTCGCTTGGCAAAATAATAAACCAACAATATACATACCTTCTGATGAACTGTCAGGTCCCACGAAGTAAATCCATCTGAAGGGGTTAACTCATTTTACAGGCAGGAGCTGTGCTAAAGCACTCGCTCGTGCCTGTAACCCCGGGTGCTGAAAGGAAAGCTGGGTGATCTGTACTTACATTGAGTTGCGGTGATGCACCCTCTGGTGGATGAACTCATGAACTGGAGCCTTGGAAAAGTTCCCACGCTCGAGTTCATATGAGTTCATCCACCAGAGGGCGCCTCACCGCAACTCAATGTAAGTACAGATCACCCAGCTTTCCTTTCAGCACCCGGGGTTACAGGCACGAGCGAGTGCTTTAGCACAGCTCCTGCCTGTAAAATGAGTTAACCCCTTCAGATGGATTTACTTCGTGGGACCTGACAGTTCATCAGAAGGTATGTATATTGTTGGTTTATTATTTTGCCAAGCGAGGGTCTTCTGGTGGATTGAGAGAGCAATAAAATATTAAAACAACCTGTGTGTTTATTTCATTAAAATACTTTTTAATAATGTGTGTGTGTTTTTTAACCCTTTCATACAATTGGATTAATAATGGATAGGTGTCATAATTGACGCCTCTCCATTATTAATCTGGCTTAATGTCACCTTACAATAGCAAGGTGGCATTAACCCTTCATTACCCCATATCCCACCGCTACACGGGAGTGGGAAGAGAGTGGCCAAGTGCCAGAATAGGCGCATCTGCCAGATGTGCCTTTTCTGAGGTGGCTGGGGGCAGATGTTTGTAGCCGGGGGGGGGCAATAACCATGGACCCTCTCTAGGCTATTAATATCTGCCCTCAGTCACTGGCTTTACCACGCTGGCGGAGTAAATTGCGCGGGAGCCCACATCAATTTTTCCGCCATTTAACCCTTTATTTTAGCAGCTACAGCGCCCAAATTTTGCACATACACACTACTAACATTAGTAGTGTGGAATATGCAAAAAAAAGGGGGATATGAGATGGTTTACTGTATGTAAACCATGTCTCATATCCTGTCGGGTTTGGGAAGGAGAAATGAAAAGCCGGCAATTGAATTACCGGCTTTTCACATATATCGCGCTGAAGTAAATATAAATACAGAATATATATATATATATGTGTCTCAATGACATATATATATATATATATATATATATATATATATACTGTATATATGTTTTTCCAAACATTTGAGCACATAAATCCATTAGATGTCGGTTTTGCAAGCCTGCGAGAAAATATCGCAGTACGGATGCCATACGGATTACATACGGAGGATGCCATGCGCAAAATACGCTGACACACCCTGCCTACGGATGACATACGGATCACTATTTTGGGGACTTTTCTGCGTATTACGGCCGTAAAAAACGGACCGTATTTTTATACGCTGAGTGTGAGGCCGGCCTTAGTAACAAACTTTCTGCAACCCTATGTAAAATCATTAAAAGGGTTTTCCATGATACCGGAACTTCATTTTTTCCAAGGGGCTAAGCACTTATCGGCAAGTAGTTGCTAACTGCCTGTTCTGACATGCGACAACCTCATCAGACTCCTGTTGACTATTCACCTACTGCCTGTAAAGTCATGTCAACAGGGCAGTTCCTTCTCTTCCACTCTGCTCCCTTAACAGTGCATCACTGCCGATGTTTATGGGCAGCTGACTCGCAGCTGACTGAGCTGGCGGTCAATCAAGATTATGCAGGCAGTGATGCCCAGTCGACAGAGCACAGTGGAAGAGAAAGATCTGGTCTGTTGACACGATGTCATAGGACGTAGGAGAATCACCGCCAGCAGCAATCCATGACAGCTCTCAGCCAGAAGAGATCGTTGCGGGGCACAACTAGCAGGTAGTTAGCAACTAACACTAGAGCATACACAATAGAATGACTTTTTGTACCTCACTTTTCAACTTTGCCGTGGAGTCTAGGGCAGGTTTAGCAGAGTCATGTTGCCAAAATAAGATTTAAATTGCTATAACAGTTTAAAAAAAAACCGAAGTCTCTTCATTTAGAGCAATACATTATCTTGTAGTAAGAGAGACATAACTTGAAGTTTCTTTTCCCATATGCAAAATCCTTAAATGGGTTAGCCCCACAGTAAAAAAAAATAGTGTCAGATAATCCCTTTAAAGGAAATAATGACACCTTAAAGTTATTTCATGTTTTTGTTAAATGCATTTTTTTATATTTAGGGGTTTGGTTTTTTTCAAACCTCTATAGAAATGGACATTAGCAGCATTAGGGTGAGGATGTTGGATGATTTATCTGGTGTTATCTACAATGTATAAAGGTGTTACATTGCATTGCAATCCTGTCTGTAATAATGAGACCGATGAAGGGTCGGCTGTATAGAACAGGAAGCATGAGACGTGTAAAACCTAGTGATTAGTGTTAAAATCACAAATATTTCAGATTTTATAATACAATTATATAGAACAACAAAAAACAAATTTCGAGGAAAAATATGGCACATTTACAATAAATTATCAATTATAACAATATTTTATTTTTTGATGCCACATTCCCTTTATCCCTACCCCCCCATCAAGTATCACACCAGTCATATTACAGAGCCGCTCACATGGGAAAGAGAAACATTTTTCACCCTCTTCTACACTAAAATCACTATGGTTAGTACAGATGTGGTACCAAAATATTATACAAATGTTGTAAATGATCTCAAGTCCTGAGATACAACTATTACTATGACGTTCTTTCCATAATATCCATTACGTGACTGCGCTGGCAGTTGTGGCGATAGCACTTGTTCTATTCATCAATTTGAAGGCTGTTGAAATTTTTACAATCTTCATAAATAAGAAATATACTTAATCATTAAAAAAACACTCTTTCTGGTCCAGCTAATTGCAATCAAACCAAATCATACCATTACATTAATCACATGTCAGGTCTAGAGGCTTGATAAATTACATTTAATTGCTATTATGGCACATAATTGTCATGAAATTTTCAATCAGTGTTAATGAGGCAGAAAATATTTTGCCCAGGTCGGTAAATAAAAAAAATGTAAGACATTCCCCAATCAATAAAAGGTTAATGAACCCTGAGCACACATGGGGTTATTTACTATAGTTAATAAATCAACGAGAGACATCGGCAAGAAATTTATGGCACTCATAATTCGAGCCATTTCATCATGTCATCTGAGATCCCACCAGTATTTCCAAGAATTGTGTATACAATAGGACCAAAGCGTTCATCATAGAAGTCCTAGGTCAATAGTGGGATCTGTAGAGTTTCTAAAGGCCATTAGTTAATACAGTGTGTAAATTGTGCCGTACACACCAGTAGTGTGTCGCTCAAACAAAACTTTGCTGTTTTATGTTATGCAAATTTTTGCATGCACTTGAATAACTTTCAGAAAGAAAACATGAGTGAAAGTCATATTATCCAGCATTTGGTAATCCAGCACATTTTCAAAGCAAACAATGGTAATTAAATATGGAATTTTACAAGACCAGAACACCAATTAGGAAAATTCTCTCATGCACAAAGATCTATTATAGCTCCATATTGTGCCTCCATATGGCTCCAATTTATCCAGAGGTATACAGAGATAGTCCAAACAGAAATCAACTGGAAAAAAAAGTCATGATATGCTTTGGATGCCATATTACAGAAGTATTCTCTGAAGTATAGTAGAACCAAACAACTGCAAAGTGATAGATTCCTTTTAAGCATTATTGTGACATGTGTGTTCTCTGTCAGTAGGATAAACCCTCCTAAGCCGCCTATATGGACATGGAGGTCACAGAAAGTTGAATAAAATGATACCTTGATATCTGTAATCCGATGTCTTATGCCAGAGAAATCCACATTTTTCTTAATATGCAAATGAGCTATGGATCTCCCCAAGAGTCTGATTCCAGAGCTTACTTTAAATGGAAGGTGGCATTACCAGAGACATGTAATGACTGACTGTCTGCTTTCCTGATCTACATTGATCTCATACTGACAACTCACTTTAAAGGGAACCTGCCCCCCCCCCCCCAGGCGTTTGAAACTAAAAGAGCCACCTTGTGCAGCAGTAATGCTGCATTCTGACAAGGTGGCTCTTTTAGTTCTGGGTGCTGTAACTGCCGAAATAATCAGTTTTATAATTTGTCCAAAATACCTTGTCTTCAGACAAGGAGGCCGGCCTTTCCCCCCTGCTGCAGACACCACACAGCCGTCACTCAAATCACTAGCTCTATAAAGCCAGAGCTTTCAATCAAAGAAAAAGAAGGTTGGGGGGTAGGGGGAAAACAAGTAGGTGGGAAGGTGCACTTAAAGAGTTGGCCATGCCATGGTGCACAGAGTTCCTGGACTTGGTTTGAACAGTACTGACAGCCTTCTCTTAAAGGGAACCTGTCACCCCCAAGGCGTTTTTAACTATAAGAGCCACCTTGTGCAGCAGTAATGCTGCATTCTGACAAGGTGGCTCTTTTAGTTCTGGGTGCTGTAACTGCCGAAATAATCAGTTTAGTAATTTGCCCAAAATACCTTGTCTTCAGTCAAGGAGGCAGGCGTTTCCCCCCTGCTGCAGATGCCACACAGCCGTCACTCCAGTCTTCTTGGCGCCGGGTGCCGCCTCCTTAGCGCGGTTTTGAAATGAGCTGGCGCCTGCGCTCTTTTCTCCTGCCTTGGGCAGGCGCAGTGAGCGCTGCCCGTCTGTCCTCATATGCAGTCTAGCTGACTGCGCCTGTGCGGCCGCCCTGCCTGTGAATCCCAGCCCCTCAGTGTCCTATGATTTATTCACATTGCGGGGCTGGGATTCACAAGCATGGCGGCCGCACAGGCGCAGTCAGCTAGACTGCATATGAGGACAGATGGGCAGCGCTCACTGCGCCTGCCCAAGGTAAGAGAAAAGAGCGCAGGCACCGGCTCATTTCAAAACAGCGCTGAGGAGGCGGCACCCGGCGCCAAGAAGACTGGAGTGACGGCTGTGTGGCATCTGCAGCAGGGGGGAAACGCCTGCCTCCTTGACTGAAGACAAGGTATTTTGGACAAATTACTAAACTGATTATTTCTGCAGTTACAGCACCCAGAACTAAAAGAGCCACCTTGTCAGAATGCAGCATTACTGCTGCACAAGGTGGCTCTTTAAGTTAAAAACGCCTGGGGGGTGACAGGTTCCCTTTAAGAGAAGGCTGTCAGCACTGTTCAAACCAAGTCCAGGAACTCTGTGCACCATGGCATGGCCAACTCTTTAAGTGCACCTTCCCACCTACTTGTTTTCCCTCTACCCCCCAACCTTCTTTTTCTTTGATTGAAAGCTCTGGCTTTATAGAGCTAGTGAGGGACGGAGATAGACAGAAAACAAGTAGGTGAGAAAGTAGCCTTAAATGTTTGGCCACGCCTAGGGTGCTCCAAGCATTTTTACATGGTTTGAACAGTCATTTTGTGCTGACACACTCCCTTAAAGTCAATTGCCAAATAGTGACAAGCAACAATGGGCACCTACCCAATCCCTCAAACTAGGGGCACCCTACACTTTCACTATCCTTTGGATTACCCGAGGTGGTGGAGATGCCGGAGTCTCGTACCTAGCTATGCTCATAAATTAACCCTTATCTGATCCCTGCAGGGAGGTGAGGTGCCTTAAGCTGGAGTCACACTAAACGACTTACCAACAATCACGACCAGCGATACGACTTGGCCGTGATCGTTGGTAAGTCGTTGTGTGGTCGCTGGGGAGCTGTCACACAGACAGCTCTCTCCAGCGACCAACGATCAGGGTAACGACTTCGGCATCGTTGTAACCAGGGTAAACATCGGGTTACTAAGTGCAGGGACGCGCTTAGTAACCCGACATTTACCCTGGTTACCATTGTAAAAGTTAAAAAAAAAAACAGTACATACTCACATTCTGATGTCTGTCACGTCCCCCGCCAGTGTCCACAGGGTTAAAACTGCTTTCGGCAAGAGCGCTGCTAATGCATGCGCTGCTGCCGAGAGCTTCCCTGCACTGAATGTGTCAGCGCCGGCAGTAACAGCGGTGACGTCACCGCTGTGCTCTGCTTTACCGCCGGCGCTGACACAGTCAATGCAGGGAAGCTCTCGGCAGCAGCGCGTGCATTAGCAGCGCTCCTGCCGAAAGCAGTTTTAACCCTGTGGATGCCGGGGGACGTGACAGACATCAGATTGTGAGTATGTACTGTTTTTTTTAACTTTTACAATGGTAACCAGGGTAAATATTGGGTTACTAAGTGCGGCCCTGCGCTTAGTAACCCGATATTTACCCTGGTTACAAGTGAACACATCGCTGGATCGGCGTCATACACGCCGATCCAGCGATGACAGCGGGTGATCAGCGACCAAAAAATAGTCCTGATCATTCCCCAACGACCAACGATCTCCAAGCAGGGGCCTGATCGATGGTCGCTGTCACACATAACGACATCGTTAGCGGGATCGTTGCTACGTCACCAAAAGCGTGACGTTGCAACGATATCGTTAACGATATCGCTATGTGTGACTCAGCCTTTAGTGTTTAGGAACACACTAACCAGACAGACAGGGGTAAACAGACAGGAATAAAAGAAAACTACAATAATACAAATACACATACAAAACTTTGTTGGGCATTATAATACTTCCTGCACACTTTTTACAATAAAATAAATTTTCATTTAAGATATTTAAAAGAAAAACACCATTCTGGGGCTGCCCATTTTTACTAAATCAAGAGGACAGCCCCTAACTGGTGATGGGTACTCGAAGTAATTGTACTATATATAACAATGTTGATTTCTGATTTTTCATTCTCTCTCAGAGGCTTGTGATTTATAAAAAAAAAAAAAATAACAAAAAAACAAAGTCCATTGACTCATCCGCAGCAGCTTGCACTCTGCACCTCCGCTTGTTAAACACAAAATCGTGATATTTATCCTTTGATGAGCTGCACATGTAACTGATATGACCTTTCACTGACAGGTCTCTGATACTTAAAAGGCACAAAACAAATGCATCCCATTACCCGCCTGTGACCTGCGATCATTAATTAGTACACATGTGTCTCCCATGTGCTGCATAGGGATCCCATTGGATTTAAGGGACTGGGAAATGTTTTGCATAAGACTATTCAATTGTATACCTTCTGTATCTTCCCCACTATCCCATAGAATGTAAGTCCGCAAGGACAGGGTTCTCTCCCCTCTGTACCAGTGTGTCACTGTAAACCTGTTTACTGTAAATGATAGCTATAACCCTGTATGTAACCCCTTTCTCATGTACAGCACCATGGAATTAATGGTGCTATATAAATAAATAAATAATAATAATAATAATAATAATAATAATAAAGGCAAAATTCTGATCCGTCCAGTGCAGATAAATTCCAGCATTGGATTCTGCTCGCTGTTTCTATGCGCTAACATGTGACAGATGCCTTCACAGTAATTGCCAATCAGCCTTTGCACAGCAGCTGAAAACACAATATATCACTTTGATCTCTCTGGGCATATGAGTATCACTATCCACAAATCTGCATGAATAAAAGAGAAAATGTATTTTTTTTAACAACTGCTTTCAAGGTAGTCAAACATTATCAAGTGAAAAGTGCTCTGAACGCCATTATTTATCGAAAATGTAGAGTCAGGCCATTATCATTTACAATGTATATATTACCCTGTGTGGAGAAGAGGGGATATTTAAAGCATCCTATTACTCCAGGGGAAATAACTAATTATTCAAGTGAATAATAAAAGCAAAGCATCAAAATAGCATATAAATATACGATGAACAGCTCCAGCCAGTGCACAACCACCTACCAGGTCAAAAGTGACCAATTTTAGCTCTTATTTTATTCCTGCTGCTCCCATGAATATATATATATATATATATATATATATATATATATATATATATATATATATATATATATATATATATATATATATATATATATATATATATATATATATATATATATATATATATATATATATATATGGAAAACAGCACAAAAAACTTAAAAAAATTGGACTTTATTGCCCAAACGGTGTGGCAACGTTTCAGATATAGTATCCTTTCTCCTATACTATATCTGAAACGTTGCCACACCGTTTGGGCAATAAAGTCCACTTTTTTTGAGTTTTTTGTGCTGTTTTCCTTTTTTATTTCTATTTTGAAAGCCATTTGAATATTGGTTGGGGAAACTTTGCACGTCATCAAGGTAGTGTCTGATGCTGTTCCAATTTTTCTCTCTCTCTCTCTCTCTATATATATATATATATATTTAATTCCGCCATACGGTTACAGAGACATGAGCCTACTTGGTTTTAATTTTTAACCTGTTTTCCAAGGGGTCATGTCTCACACGATTTGTTGGGGGCGTATCTTGTGGCTACTCCGCAGTATTACCCTGTGAGCACCACCCCCTTTCTAAAGACCATACAAATCTGCAGAAATTCAAAGGCTCATACCTCTGGGACTGTATAGTAGATTTTCCAAAAGCAAAAAAATGGAAACAAGCAGGGGAGCAACAGAAATAAAATAAGAGCAAAACACCAAGGTTACTTACCGGTAGCCGGTTTTTCCGGAGCCCATGACAGCACACCTGAGAGAGGGATCCGCCCAGTCAGGACAGGAAACCTACTGAAATAAAAGGGCGGTACCTCTCCCTCGCTTCAGTTGGTTTTCCAGAGCATGAGAGGCCCTTTTGGTTAGTACATGGTAATCCATCACCACATTATAAATATAACAAAATACACCCAGCTAAAAAGTGCGCACCAAAGGGTGAAAAAAGAAGGGAGGGAATATACAGGTGCTGTCATGGGCTCCGGAAAAACCGGCTACCGGTAAGTAACCTTGGTGTTTTCCCGTCTCCCATGACAGCACACCTGAGAGATTTTTGGAGAAAGAACCACCTTAGGGAGGGACCACCGCTTGTAGCACCCTTCTACCAAAGGTAAGGTCAGACGAGGAGGATAGATCTAGCCGGTAGTGTCTAAAGAAGGTAGACGGAGAGGACCAGGTAGCGGCTTTACAAATTTGATCTATCGATACCTCTGCTTTTTCAGCCCAGGAAGTAGACACGGCCCTGGTGGAGTGAGCCTTGATGCCATCAGGGATCGGGGCGCCACAGGAAGCATAGGATAATGAAATAGCCTCCCTAATCCACCTAGCAATAGTACCCTTGGATACCCCATATCCTTTCCTACTACCCTGGAAGGCTACGAAAAGGGATTGATCTTTTCTCCACTGATTAGTCAAGGATATGTACTGCACAATAGCCCTCCTCACATCCAGTGTATGAAATTTTGCCTCCCCTGGGTTCCTAGGATTATTACAAAAGGAGGGCAACACAATCTCTTGACTTCTATGAAATTTAAGTACAACCTTTGGAAGGTATGCCGGATCTGGTCTGAGTACTACCCTGTCATCAAAAATTTGCGTGTAAGGAGGGGAGACGGACAGGGCCTGTAAATCACTCACCCTACGGGCTGATGTTAACGCAACCAGGAGTACCGTTTTAAGAGTGAGTATCTTTAATGATGATTCCTGCAGGGGTTCAAATGGACTATTGGTTAGAGCATTTAATACCAGATTTAAATCCCACGGGGGAAGTCTCTGAATTTTTATCGGTCTAGACCTACTACAGGATTTAATAAAGCGGGACACCCATCTATTGGAGGCAAGATTGCAATTATATAAGGCACCTAATGCCGACACCTGGACCTTGAGTGTATTGGTTGCCAACCCCAGTTGTAAACCCGCTTGTAAAAATTCTAAGATGGTACCCACAGGAGCCTTGTCCCCCAAAGGTTGCCCCGAAAAATCCAGAAACTTTTTCCACGTTCTACCATAAATTCTAGATGTTACTGGTTTTCTACTTTTTAATAAGGTGGAAACTAACCCCGGCGAAAACCCCCGCCTACTCAGTAATGCCCTCTCAAATTCCAGGCTGCAAGATGGAAGCCCTTCACCTGAGAGTGGCATATTGGGCCCTGGGTTAGTAGGTCCGGAATCTCTGGTAGGATCCACGGATCGGTTATAGACATTTGTCTCAGGAGGGAGAACCAAGGTCTTTTCGGCCAAAATGGAGCAATCAATATTACTCTCGCTTGCTCCATTCTGATTTTCCTCACTACTGCTGGTATCATTGCTATTGGTGGAAACACATACGCGAGACTGAAATCCCATTGAATCTGCAGGGCATCTACTGCGAAGGGATTCTCCCTCGGGTCTAGTGAACAGAACCTGTCTACCTTCCTGTTGTTTAGAGTGGCAAACAAATCTATCACAGGTAAGCCCCAGGCCTGCACTATCTCTTGAAAGACCCGGGGATTTAAAGACCACTCCCCCTGCCTCAGTGTCTTGCGACTTGGGTAGTCTGCTCTCGAATTCTCGATTCCCCTTATGTGAAGAGCAGAGAGGGATAGCAGGTGGTGTTCTGCTATTTGTAGGAGGACAGACGCTGACTTCATTAGGGAAGGGGATCTCGTCCCCCCTTGGTGGTTGATATATGCCACCACTGCGCGATTGTCCGACATGACCCTGGTATGGTGGCCCTGAATGATGGGAAGGAAGTGTTTCACAGCTCTTTCTACTGCCCATAATTCCCTTAAATTTGACGCTTGTTGTGACTCTAGATGGGACCAAGATCCCTGAACAGAGAGAGTCCCTAAATGAGCTCCCCATCCTGTACCGCTTGCGTCTGTGGTGATGACCTGTTCTATCGGAGTTACCCACTGGACCCCAGATGTTAAATGATTTCTTATGGTCCACCATTTTAGGGAATCCGTTACCCCCAATGAAAGACACAGCTTGCCCTCTAAACGCCCTTTTAACAGTTTTTGCGCCGACAGGACCTCCCACTGTAATAATCTTAGGTGGAATTGAGCCCATCTTACTGCGGGTATACAGGACGTCAGAGAGCCCAGCAAGGACATTGCTTTTCTCAAAGTCATTACAGGGTGTTGAATTGCTGTTTCCACAAGATTTTGGATTTTGACCAGCTTGTTTTCTGGTAGAAGACAAAGCTGACGCCCGGAGTCCAGAACCAGGCCTAGAAAGGACTGAACCGGCTCCGGCGTCAACCTTGATTTGGCAAGATTTATTTTCCACCCCAGCAATTCTAGTGTCGTCATAACCTCTTCTATTTGTGACAGGCAGTGCGCCGCTGAGTTCCCTATTATCAGGAAGTCGTCCAGATATGGAACAATTACCACATCCCGTGAGCGGAGGAAGGACATGACCTCTGACATCAGCTTGGTAAAAATTCTTGGCGCTATTGACAGGCCGAACGGGAGGGCAGTGTACTGATAGTGCCTGAGACAACCTTGGACATAAACCGCTACCCTTAGGAATTTTTGAAAATCTTGATGAATTGGGACGTGATAATAGGCGTCTTTTAAATCGATAGCTGCCATGAAGCACTGTGGGAACAAGAGTTTTATCGCTGTATTTACAGACTCCATTTTGAAGGAACAGTTTACTACCGATTGATTGAGGCGTTTTAGATTGACGATAGTTCTTAGTGACCCGTCTGGTTTTTTTATCAAAAAAAGAGGGGAATAAAAACCTTTTCCCTGTTCCTTCCACGGGACTTCTATCAAAACACGTTTTGAAACCAGCTCTAGTACCTCTGTTTCCAAGGCTAGCTGCTCTTCCGGGGTTTTTCTTTGGGGTGTTGAAATAAAAGTCCGTCGCGGTGGATAAACAAAATCTATTTTTAGGCCGTCTTTGACCACCATCAGAGCCCAATGAGAGGGGGAGATGTTTACCCAGGCTGGGAAAAAAGATGAAAGCCTCCCCCCTACTGGCCTGGCGTCATTGGGAGGGCTTTTTAGTTGAAGTTGAGGGACCTTTAAACATATATCCACATCCCCTTTTGTCTCTGGAGTCCCAGCCCCTTCTGTCTCCCGGGGGGCGGCCTCTACTAAATTTGCCCCTCCGAAAATAAGGCCTTCTAAAGTCCACTGGAAAGCGAGGAAAACCCTTTTTCCTGTCACCGGCTTTTTCCAGAATGTCCTCCAACTTTTTACCGAAGAGGAAATGGCCATCACAAGGTATAGAACAGAGTCTGTTTTTTGAGGGCAGGTCTCCCGGGCACCCCTTTAACCAGAGAGCACGCCTAGCTGCATTGGATAAACCTGCAGCTCTGGCCGCCAACCTTACGGAATCTGCTGATGAATCTGCTATAAAGGCGGCTGCCCCTTTAGCCATAGTCACATTAGATAAAATTTCGTCTCTTGGAGCTTTAGATGTCAACTGCTCCTCTATTTGCTGTAGCCAAACAATAAGGGAACGAGACACACAGGTTCCTGCAATTGCAGGTTTCAGAGCGCCTGCGGTTGCTTCCCAGGTGTGTCTTAAGAAACCGTCCGCCTTTTTATCTAAGGGGTCCCTTAATACCCCAGAGTCCTCTAAGGGAAGGGATATCTTTTTAGAAGATTTTGCTACTGCGCCATCAATTTTAGGCACTTTATCCCAAGTCTCTGAATCTTTTTCCTCAAAGGGGTAACGTCTTTTAGAAGCCGAGGGCAGATTACCCGATTTTTCCGGCTTTTTCCATTCTTTGTCAATAAGGGCTTTTATTTTGGAGTTAACGGGAAACGTACGTTTTCTTTTTTCCTCCAACCCTCCGAACATAATGTCCTCCAGGGATTTGGCTGTCTTCTCATCTTTTAGGCCCATAGAAGCTCTAACGGCTTTAACCAGTTTGTCCATGTTTTCGGTAAGAAAGCATGGACGCCCCCCAATATCACTATCTGAAGAGGAGCCAGGGGACTTAGAGGCGGAGGAGCAGGGAGACAATGGATCCTCCTGATATTCCTCTTCAGAATGAGAAACCTCCGACGCGGAAACTGGTTCTGGGTCTCTACTACCCTTTTTCTTAAGGGCCGCTTTAACAGAGCCTTCTACTTCTGCTCTAATTATTGCCCTTAGACTAGAGGCAAAGTCAGGGGTTTCTTCCTGGATGGTTTTTTGAATACAATCTAAGCAAAGACTTTTCTGCCACTGGACTGCCAACGGAGCTCTACAGAGGGCACATTCCTTATTCCTGGTCTTGGAGCTAGCTTTCCTCGGCGCCTGCCAAGTAAACAGAAAATGTAGCCTATTACCACCAGGGTGACATTCACGTAGATCACTCACCACCCGCTGACCACAAACGGTACCGGAATCTGAGGCGGACTAGGAGCACGTGGAACGATTCTTCTGGGGGTAGAATCCTGAGACGACCGACCAGGGCGTTTGCCACTCCTTGCGCTCGAGCGGCTATCTTTTTTGGTACGCTGGTGAGCAGGCGTATCACTTGACAGGGGCTCACGCTGCTGCTGCTGCTGTAAAGGCTGCTGCTGCTGCTGGAGTTCCATACGATCCTCCATGTCTGGAATAGCTGTATGGAAATGAGCGTTGCTCCAGCGTTATTTCTCCCTTAATAAAGGGTACTCGTGCTCTCCACCTCTTCCGGTGACCGTTGCGCTCTTTTTCCTTCCCCTGGATACCGCCGGGTAGCCTGTGGCGTTACCGGCGTTCTCTGCATGGGCGCCGCCATCTTGGATCCGGCGCGCCGGTCTGACGTCACGCGGGCACGCCCACTCCCAGCGTACCTTGCGCGCAACGTCAGCCGCGCATCCGGAAGTGGCCCAGCTAAGGGGGAGAGAGCGGCGTGGCGGACAGAGACCGGCCCCAGGAGTCCGGACTGTGCCGGACCGACGCCCGCACGTGCGCAAGAGCCCTATGGGATCTGCGAACGGCGCTACCGCTCCTGAAGGCCGACATACAGGCGCCCTGCCTGTGCTTCCAGTGCCGGGACAGGAGCGGGTAAGAAGATCTTCTGTTAATAAAATCGAACCGCCGTTCTTCAGCACAAGGGGTTCCCATCAGGACAGGAAACCCAACTGAAGCGAGGGAGAGGTACCGCCCTTTTATTTCAGTAGGTTTCCTGTCCTGACTGGGCGGATCCCTCTCTCAGGTGTGCTGTCATGGGAGACGGGAAAAACTTAATTTATTCGCATTTCCACAATGGCGCTACAAGGTGCCCACTCTATAAGCAGCAAATAATGCAGCAAATCCATTTGTGGCTGAGGGCGTATTACATACAACAATAAAGCACAAATACCCTTTATTGTTTTAAGGGCAAAAACTGGCCACTTTTCATCTGGTAACTAGGGATGAGCGAACGTGCATGGCTAAGGTGTTATCTGAGCATGCTCGAGTGCTAATAGAGTATCTTCGGCGTGCTTGAATATTATTTTCGAGTCGCCATGGCTGCATGTCTCCTAACAAACAGGCAATCCCTGCATATGTTGCGGCTGTCGAACAGATGCGAAACATGCAGCCATGGTGACTAGAAAATAGTACTAGGACAGTGTTCCCCAACTCTGGTCCTCAAGAGCCACCAACAGGTCATGTTTTCAGGATTTCCCTAGTATTGCACAGGTGATGGAATTATTGTCTGTGCAGGTGATGCAATTATCACCTGTGCAATACTATGGAAATACTGATAACATGACCTGTTGTGGGGTCTTGAGGACCGGAGTTGGGGAACACTGTACTAGAGTATGCCGAAGCACATGAGCATGCTCAGATAACACCTTCTCCAAGCATGTTTACTCATCAATACCAGTAGTAACAGGTTTTTTATATTATTATTAATAATAAAGTGCCTATAAGAATGACATAAAATAATAATAACGTGAATGCCTTTTTTAATTTTTTTTTACTAATTTCCCTCCTATCACATTTAAAGTGAATCTGACACCATCTGAGCATGGGTGGACTACAATAAGATCGTGGGTGGACTACAATAAGATTGTGGGTGGACTACAATAAGAGCATGGGTGGACTACAATAAGAAAATGGGTGGGCTACAAGAAGAGAATGGGTGGGTTACAATAAGAGAATGAGTGGGCTGCAATAAGAAAATGGGTAGGCTACAATAAGAATGGGTGGGCTACAATAAGAATGGGTGGGCTACAATAAGAATGGGTGGGCTACAATAAGAGAATGGGTGGGCTACAATAAGAGAATGGGTGGGCTACATTAAGAGAATGGGAGGGCTACATTAAGAGAATGGGAGGGCTACAAAAGAGAATGGGTGGGCTAAAATAAGAGAATGAGTGGGCTAAAATAAGAAAATGGGTGGGCTACAATAAGAGAATGGGTGGGCTACAATAAGAGAATGGGTGGGCTACAATAAGAGAATGGTTAGACTACATTAAGAGAATGGGTGGACTACAATAAGAAAATGGGTGGGCTACAAGAAGAGAATGGGTGGGTTGCAATAAGAAAATGGGTGGGCTACAATAAGAATGGGTGGGCTACAATAAGAGAATGGGTGGGCTACAATAAGAGAATGGTTAGACTACATTAAGAGAATGGGTGGACTACAATAAGAAAATGGGTGGGCTACAAGAAGAGAATGGGTGGGTTGCAATAAGAAAATGGGTGGGCTACAATAAGAAAATGGGTGGGCTACAATAAGAATGGGGGGCTACAATAAGAAAATGGGTGGGCTACATTAAGAGAATGGGAGGGCTACAAAAGAGAATGGGTGGGCTAAAATAAAAAAAATGGGTGGGCTAAAATAAGAAAAATGGGTGTGCTAAAATAAGAAAATGGGTGGGCTAAAATAAGAGAATGGGTGGGCTACAATAAGAGAATGGGTGGGCTACAATAAGAGAATGGGTGGGCTACAATAAGAGAATGGGTGGACTACAATAAGAGGATGGGTGGGCTACAGTAAGAGAATGGGTGGACTAGAATACGAGAATGGGTGGGCTACAATAAGAGAATTGGTGGGCTAAAATAAGAGAATGGGTGGACTAAAATAAGAGAATTGGTGGGCTACAATAAGAGAATGGGTGGGTTACAATAAGAGAATGGATGGGTTACAATAAGAGAATGGGTGGGCTACAATAAGAGAATGGATGGGTTACAATAAGAGAATGGGTGGGCTACAATAAGAGAATTGGTGGGCTACAATAAGAGAATGGGTGGGTTACAATAAGAGAATGGATGGGTTACAATAAGAGAATGGGTGGGCTACAATAAGAGAATTGGTGGGCTACAATAAGAGAATTGGTGGGTTACAATAAGAATGGGTGGGCTACAACAAGAGAATGGGTGGGCTACAATAAGAGAATGGGTGGGCTACAATAAGAGAATTGGTGGGCTACAATAAGAGAATGGGTGGGCTACAATACCACGACTGGTAATCAAACTTGGGGTTATTCAATTTCATAAAAGTAAGACTTGGGGGCATTTTTATTTACAATGTACAAATATATGAGGGGACAGTACAGAGATCTCTATAATGACCTTTTACAGATCGGCCTGCAGGAGGGATAGGGGGACACCTTTTACATTAAGAGGAATGAAGGTTTCTTCATCATCGACAGATTCATTTTCCGAGGCTAATTTACGAGTTTCAGCTTCATTGCGTGTTTTTGTAGTGATTGCGGCAGTCTGATCACAATGTTTGGAGTAGGTAAGGAATGTTTCCCCCTAATAAAGGACAAGTGGCATCTACCTAATGAGGTTTTTACCTTGATCCTGATCAATTTATTAGGTGATAGGATTAAAGCGATGGATTTCTTTCAACCTTAGAATTACAAAATGGTTTAAAAACTCCTCAGCAAAGTGAAAACTTCCAAATGCAACCATATCCATTTTCTTTCATTCCTAAAGTAACATTTCTATAAGCTACTTAGCTACAAGATTTCTGAAATATTAAGACTAAAAGTGCATATAATATGATCAATAATTCCCAGCACGTCTTATCTTGCTGCTGCCATATTAAAGACGAGCACACCAAGCAGAGAAGCCTTTCTGGTTGATCCATTTATGACCTTTGTTAGATACTTGTCTTGCGGTTGGAATAAGGATGTGAATCTTTCAGCAGCGCCCCTATAGTGCCGCAGATTGTGCTTGCGTTGCTGCCTTTTCAATTTCTAGCTGTAATTGAGCTGCTACATACAAACGGATCTCGCTGTAATGTGCCTTGTAGGAAATTCCCATCACATTTAGCAATGCAGTCATAAAATCTCATGGTTTAAGAAGAAGTTCCAGTGACTTACATTTCGCTGGCAGTTCATAACCACAAGTGATTTTTGCTTTACCAGTCTCACAACCTCGCAGTGTACGACATTCAGCGCTGAGAAAAGGCCCGGAAGCTCTGTGTATACAGCCGTCCACTATAAGACAAAGACATTCAATTATTAGCACTCATGACACAAAATCAATCAATTATTTTATACATCAAATATATTTTTCAAATATATACACAATAAAATGCTGATATGCTGCCTCCCTAAGGCAGGAGGTAGTTTTTCAGGAATCCAGATCAGCGGCCATAGATTACGGTCGTGGCCGATGGACAGGTCCTGTGAATCGATTCGCACTAACTGTAGTCTACAATCCTTAATACAAATATGAATAATGTTCGCTGTGAAATGAAAATTTGCAAATTGGAGTCATGGTATTCTGTGTACCAGCTTAAAAATAAAAATAAATATATCTCTCTCATTCTATCAATCTATCTAGATATTTGTTTTTACCAATAGGGATTTAAAAAAAGTGTCCAACTTTTATGCTGCCAGGATTTTATGGACAGATGGCAATCCTGGCCAGTATTTGTCTATTACAGTGGGAGTGACTACTGGGCTACCGCTGCGGGCAGTATTCATGTTATCAATAGCCAATAAGCTCATACAACTTACCATTTCTGGGAGTGTTTATGACTTACCCCACCCACACCCCTGATCCTCTCTCAGAGTAAATCACTCCTACTGAGAATGCCTCCAATCAACCACAGAACACCCACTTTTGGGTGGGATTTATGTAAGCCCACTCCCCAGGAGTTCCGGGGCAGTTGGCAAATATTACACACACCATGTGAGGCTGAGCATCTCTATAAGCAATAACTTATGGAATTTTAGGGTGTTCAATTGTTCAAGGAAGTTGGGTGTTATTATTCAGGCTCTTTCAGGTAATATTGATTAAAAGGGACTCAAGTTTGAATAGTTGTTCTCTGCTGACCAAATCCCGCCACTTGGTGCTCCGTGACAGGGCCAATCATTTAAATACACATTCCCAACCTGTTTGTTTTCCCTCCTTTTCCACCTCTCCATTTTCTTTGATAGACAGCTCTGGCTTCATAGGACCAGAGAAGGCTGCAGATATGTGGAAACCAAGCAGGTGAGAAGGTGCACTTAAATATTTGGCCCGCTGTGAAGTACCGAGCGCCTGAACTTGATTTGAACAGTCATTCTCTGCTCACTAGAGTCCATTTTAGTATTCACCTTTGTCTTTGAGTAGATAGAGTTTGAGAACTGTGAGTACCTATGTTGTGTATAGACAATGGCACAGATTTCTTAAAGATTTTATGCCAGAAAACTGCCATAAAACACTTTTAAAAGCTGCAAAATGTTGTGCAATGCGGAGATATGCAAAGAAATTGGCAATTTTTGTTGTACTCAGTATGGAGCAGCTGGACCAAAACGATCTAAGTTGGAGAGAAGTCGGCCAGGGACAAGACATGGTGAGGTTGCACTGCCTGTCAAATTCAGCAAAACGGATAGCATCTCTTACTCCAGCATTTCTGGTGGCGTGCACAAAGGAGCATGTCACTGAAGATGCACCAAATTCATTAAGTGGCGTATGCCTCTTAATGAAGGGCTCGTTGGAATACAATGTGCCAAATTTATTAAGACTTGCATGTGCAATGGCAGTCATAATGCATTTCCCCCTATGTGTTTCTCTTATTGTTATTTTTTGGTAGACAATCCCATGTGCATGTCCTGGGTTTAACTTCCGGCAGATACAAATCATTATGTTAAGCCTGACAGCCACAAACAGATACCAAAACAAAAGCCATGGAGGAAATCTGAATGAAAATGCTCTGGAACAGAAAGGCCTTTTGCTAAATTGAAATGTGTACCACTTTATTAATAGTCTTGGGTAATTTTCTGAAAATCAAATAATTGAAAGCCAGAGAGTGGATCCTTTCATTGATCCTAAAATAATACCATGATATTAATTGCAACAGTTTGTTAGAAATTATCTAAGATTTAGTTCAAAGATATTGTAATCCCTGTGCCAGGACAGAGTAAGCACAAAGCCCCGCTTGCTAAGAACAGAGCACATAGGATTACATTAAAGATGCGTAGTTTAGGCCATTAAAATGATAACTGAGCAATTACAATTATACTAAACTTTTTGATGTATTGCCAATTATGAGGGGATCACAACGAATTAAGAGAATAGCTTGTGCTCGTTCATGCAAAGCCTTGGTTAATACTATCAGTTGTATACTATTTTTATCCATTCAGCCTGGAAGACATTTTTTTCCTCAGGCCTAAGTCTATATGCATTAGTGTTTTTGTCCGATGGCATCTTTTGAGCATTGTCCTGTGATATGATATCACTCAACCCTAGCCCTAACAGGAATGTCACACCATATCAAAATGCCTCGTCAGTGTACACATTGAAAGTAGACAGCCTGTGATCTCTGCCCATGAAATTCTCTCGGAGTGATATAGACACATGTGCTAATCTAAATATTACTGGGAATTCACTCATTCCCAAGTGCCAACAAATGTCTGGGATCACCACTATTGCTTAGGGTCTGACAGAGTCACACATGATCATACATAATTCATCCATTAACCGAAACAATGGAAAACATCACAGAGAACTAAACAGTATCCACAATCTGGGGCCATTTGTTCCCTTTGTGGCTTTACACTTCAGTCTTGGGATGAGGTCATTAGTTGATCATTACTGACTGCATATGTCTACTCTAAAACCTGTCTTAACAAAAGTACCCATAAATATGAATTTCAATTAAAAGTTTCAGTCATGATTTTTACAAGTGTGACCCTTAGTTTCCATGGGAGAGAAGAGAGGTATCTGCCAGATGCCCATTCTGGTCTCCCCAAAGAAGAAACAAACTCTTGGCCTAAATGTATTCACTGGATTGTAGCCTTCTCCTGTAAGGCAAGAAAACGCTCTCTATTACCAACAATTGAGGTAGCTACCGACCTAACAGATCTTGTGACATGACCATTTCAGATACCCATAAACAGCTGATCGGGGACTTGCCCATCAGCAGTGCAGAGCAGGGTTTGGCAGAATGAATGAAATCCCTTGACACAGCTTAGTAAAGGGAATAACGGTCCCCACAGTGACAAGGAGCAAGTCATGAAACAGCTGTCTGTAGATGGGTGTCTGGCTTGACTAATATTCCTAATTATGCTGTGAGTTTTATTAAAGTGTCATTGATAATCTAAGCAAAAAGCCGGCTCTCGCATCTTCATAAAAAATGGTTTATTCAATCCAAATTTAAAAGCAGTGATAGTAGACAATGGCACAAAAAAACTGAAAGGCAAGTGGATAATGCATACAAGCCTCCAAGCAACACGTTTATTAAATGTGTATTTTGGCTTGGCCAAAATACCATGGAGATCGCAAACAGTTTTTTTTATGAAGACGCGAGTGCTTACTTTTTGCTTGGATCATGTTACTCCTGCTGAGCATCGGACAGGCCAGCTGATTGGTCTTTTTTTCTGCTTTGTTAAACATTAAGTTTTAGGGATGTTTCCTCCAAAGCTGGTACCAACAAGAACAAGGTTAATAAACAATGTTTTTATATACTCCTTGGCAATATGGCTCCATATTAAATGAAGATCTAAGGGTACTGTCACACTCTGCAACTTTCCAACGATCACGACCAGCGATACGACCTGGCCGTGATCGTTGGAAAGTCGTTGTGTGGTCGCTGGAGAGCTGTCACACAGACCGCTCTCCAGCGACCAACGATGCCGAAGGCCCCGGGTAACCAGGGTAAACATCGGGTTACTAAGCGCAGGGCTGCGCTTAGTAACCCGATGTTTACCCTGGTTACCATCGTAAAAGTAAAAAAAACCAAAACAGTACATACTCACATTCCGGTGTCCGTCTGGTCCCTTGCAGTCTGCTTCCCGCTCCGACTGAGTGCCGCCGTAAAGTGAAAGCAGATCACAGCGGTGACGTCACCGCTGTGCTCTGCTCTAACATTCCGGCCGGCAGTCAGTCAGAGCGGGAAGCAGACTGCAAGGGACCTGACGGACACCAGAATGTATGTACTGTTTGTTTTTTTTTTACTTTTACGATGGTAACCAGGGTAAACATCGGGTTACTAAGCGCGGCCCTGCGCTTAGTAACCCGATGTTTACACTGGTTACAAGCGAACGCATCGTTGGATCGGTGTCACACACACCGATCCAATGATGACAGCGGGAGATCCAGCGACGAAAGAAAGTTCCAAACGATCTGCTACGACGTACGATTCTCAGCAGGGTCCCTGATCGCTGCTGCGTGTCAGACACAGCGATATCGTATGGATATCGCTGGAACGTCACGGATCGTACTGTCATAGCGACAAAAGTGCCACTGTGTGACAGTACCCTAATTCCGCCACACCCAAAATTTAATCAAAGAAAACAATCATGGAGGCAGATATCCTTAAGGTCCATTTACAAGGACTAGCTGGAGGCAGGACATGACTGCTGTTCAGTAAACGTTTACTGATCGTTGGCAGTTGCATGCCTGTTTACACAGGCAGGCCAAAGTACTAATGCGTACTGAGCAATCTATACTTGACTGTTCACTGCACATAGCCTGCCATGCTCCTTGGCTTTGCGAGTCCTGTTTACAAAAGTGCACTGAAAGAATTGTGAAACGAGTTTTAGACAATGCTTTTTCATAATTATTTGCAGTGCAAGTGGAGCTTTAGGATGGAGTCTGCATCTGACAGGGTGAGGCTGCTGAGGGAATTCTGCATCTGGCAGGGGGAGGTTAGTGAGAGGAGTCTGCATCCGGTAGAGGGAGGCTGATAATGGAAGTGAGGAGAGGCTGGTGAGGGAAGTCTGCATCCAGCAGGAGGAAGCTGCTGACAGTACTCTGCATCCTGCGTCTGACAGGGTTAGACTGAGGAGGCGGCGAAGATGACCAGGCCTAGTCAACGAGGATCGGCAGCATGAACTGCATTTTAAAAGGGGCCCCCCTTTTAAAATGCAGTTCATGCTGCCGATCCTCGTTGACAACCTCTACGGACAGGTAGGAACCAGAGTAGATGACAAGTTGGGTGATCCTCCTTTATGCTCGACTATTTGATTTTTTTTCTATTATCATATCACTTTCTGAGTTATCGTGTTTGGGGGCATATTTACAATATATTCTAGAATTTATAGGTTTTAATGAATACCAATAAAGAGATTTTTTGTAGTGTATAATCAGTGAATATATATGCAATAATATACATTGTTTACATTTATTAACCCCTTAGCCTCCAATGACCTGCGGTGTCAGTCATTGGATGCCTCCCCCTGTTTGGTGCAGACTCCAGCGATGAGCCCGCACCTATACCGGCACATGACTGCTGATCAGATAAGCTGTCGTGCTTCTAACAGACGCCGGTGGAATCGTGAGTCCTCCACGGATGTTAACATGTTAAATGCTGCTGTCAATGTCTGACTTCTCTTGGTATTTGACTTGTCTTCAGACTTATTTGGTATCGCCACGTTCAGAATTACCCGATCTATCAATATATAAAAAGAACGAATTTGATCGATAAATGCTTAAATTGCAATGCAATAATGGGCGATAAAAAGATCATATCTACATCAAGGTAGAATCAATAAAAACATCAGATTGTCGTGCAAAGTTTAAACCCTCACCCAGCCCAAGATCACGAAAAATGGAGATGTTACGTGTCTCGGAAAAAGGCAATTTGTTTTTTTCTCTATTGACAAACTTGGGATTTTTTTTTCACCACTTAAATAAAAAAAGAACCTATACATGTTCGGTATCTACGAACTTGTAATGACCTGGAGAATCATAATAGCAGGTGAGCTTTAGCATTTCATGAACATGGTAAAAAAAAAAATCAAAAAACAATTGTAGAATTCCACTTTTTTGCAATTTCATCGCACTTTGATTTCTTTTCCATTTTACAGTACACTATTTGGTAAAATCAATCATGTCATTCAAAAGTACAACTCGTCCCGCAAAAATATTGCTGGAAAAATAAAAAGTGGGTATATATGATTGGGAAAAGTACAATTATTGGAAGTGAGAAATTGGTCTGCGCTCACACTGCAGTGCATGGAGTGGGCGCCGATCTCCCGGCCCACATCCTCAAACATGCTGTGAGGCTGCTGAGTTAAAGTCAGGAGACCCGCGGGCCACAGCCAGTCCATGCAATGCAGTCCGAGTGCAAACCGATATCCACCGACAGCTTCCATAAATGTGCAGAACACTGAATACAATAATCTGCAATCAGATTCACAGATTATAAAAAAGTCACAATCTGCTTTCAATTACTTAAAAAAAAATTGTGTGACTCATTCCCTTAAAGAAAAATATACCTAAAAAGATTATTGACATATTGAGTATTTTTTCAAATGTTTAATAGGTTAGAGTAGAGTAGGGCCAAAAGAGTCTACCTTGCCGTGGTGATGGCTTAAAAGTTATTTTGGCCAGAACAAAAGCTGATGACTATGTATGTGATCTTGGAACTGTTAATGTGTGATTGTTGAGGACATGGTGCAGAAGTGGAGTTTTTCCAAGAGTGGGCAGTGGGACTGTGGAAGATTCGAGGGGTGGAAGCAGAGCTGGGGTTGGAGCCTGGGTGAAGTCAAGGGGGCTCAAACATTTTGACAGTATGGTGCCCTCAAATTCCTAGTGGCAGCCCTGCATATACAACCCACAATCTAAGAACTGACCAGTAATATCCATGTCCCATACAATCTCAAAGATATATTCACACATAGTAGTAGTGCAAAATTCTGAAAATTATTGTACTCCACAAACCATTAAAAAAATAGACAAAGAAAGTTTTGTAGCAGTGTGAGTTTATGAAATATGGCGTACACAATGAAAAAACAAAATCAAGTTTACATGCTTCTTATAAGGCTCTAGTTACTCCTACTGAAATTAACGCCACTGTGTGAATAAGATTTTATAAAATCTTTACCACTACAGTGTACCATCTGGCCTCCACGCATGAATGCAGCCCGTAAAGTGTTATCTGCGAATTATCCTTGTGTATAGAAGAAAACTCGAATAAACAAAGAGATAATGACTCTACCAGCCGTTTAATAAAATGTCCATGTGTGTTTACAGCATGGAAGCCTTAAGGAGCCCTATTTTTCTGTAAACTGTCACTTTCCTTAAAGCCAGCTTGGATTCAGTGCAGCGTCAACTCTAATAGCAACGGCTGTGTCCAATAGTGCAGACTCTGCACAGGGCATCTGCTCACTGCGAACCTGAGATACCAGACCACTGTTCTCACAGCTGAATGCTGACATTTCACTGTGATCTTTAAACCCCGCTCTGCTCAAGTGGACAACAATGCACAGATTACAACAATTGCTCCCAAGGTATTTATTCTGCCTGAATTTCATCTCCGCTATTTCACAAAGACTATTCAGAAGGCACCAAGACTGCACATCGTGTATCATAAGGGGAAGTTTAGTGGGGACAGATACAGGTCCTTCTCAAAAAATTAGCATATAGTGTTAAATTTCATTATTTACCATAATGTAATGATTACAATTAAACTTTCATATATTATAGATTCATTATCCACCAACTGAAATTTGTCAGGTCTTTTATTGTTTTAATACTGATGATTTTGGCATACAACTCCTGATAATCCAAAAAACCTGTCTCAATAAATTAGCATATTTCACCCGACCAATCAAATAAAAGTGTTTTTTAATACCAAACAAAAAAAACATCAAATAATAATGTTCAGTTATGCACTCAATACTTGGTCGGGAATCCTTTGGCAGAAATGACTGCTTCAATGCGGCGTGGCATGGAGGCAATCAGCCTGTGACACTGCTGAGATGTTATGGAGGTCCAGGATGCTTCAATAGCGGCCTTAAGCTCATCCAGAGTGTTGGGTCTTGCGTCTCTCAACTTTCTCTTCACAATATCCCACAGATTCTCTATGGGGTTCAGGTCAGGAGAGTTGGCAGGCCAATTGAGCACAGTAATACCATGGTCAGTAAACCATTTACCAGTGGTTTTGGCACTGTGAGCAGGTGCCAGGTCGTGCTGAAAAATGAAATCTTCATCTCCATAAAGCATTTCAGCCGATGGAAGCATGAAGTGCTCCAAAATCTCCTGATAGCTAGCTGCATTGACCCTGCCCTTGATGAAACACAGTGGACCAACACCAGCAGCTGACATGGCACCCCACACCATCACTGACTGTGGGTACTTGACACTGGACTTCAGGCATTTTGGCATTTCCTTCTCCCCAGTCTTCCTCCAGACTCTGGCACCTTGATTTCCGAATGACATGCAAAATTTGCTTTCATCAGAAAAAAGTACTTGGGACCACTTAGCAACAGTCCAGTGCTGCTTCTCTGTAGCCCAGGTCAGGCGCTTCTGCCGCTGTTTATGGTTCAAAAGTGGCTTTACCTGGGGAATGCGGCACCTGTAGCCCATTTCCTGCACACGCCAGACTCAGTCCACTGCTTCCTCAGGTTCCCCAAGGTCTGGAATCGGTCCTTCTCCACAATCTTCCTCAGGGTCCGGTCACCTCTTCTCGTTGTACAGCGTTTTCTGCCACATTGTTTCCTTCCAACAGACTTACCATTGAGGTGCCTTGATACAGCACTCTGGGAACAGCCTATTTGTTGAGAAATTTCTTTCTGGGTCTTACCCTCTTGCTTGAGGGTGTCAATGATGGCCTTCTTGACATCTGTCAGGTCGCTAGTCTTACCCATGATGGGGGTTTTGAGTAATGAACCAGGCAGGGAGTTTTTAAAAGCCTCGGGTATCTTTTGCATGTGTTTAGAGTTAATTAGTTGATTCAGAAGATTAGGGTAATAGGTCATTTAGAGAACCTTTTCTTGATATGCTAATTTATTGAGACAGGTTTTTTGGGTTATCAGGAGTTGTATGCCAAAATCATCAGTATTAAAACAATAAAAGACCTGACAAATTTCAGTTGGTGGATAATGAATCTATAATATATGAAAGTTTAATTGTAATCATTACATTATGGTAAATAATGAAATTTAACACTATATGCTAATTTTTTGAGAAGGACCTGTAGTTTAGGGATTCTCTGGGACACACACACTACATGATTACAGCTTTGGGTGCACTTGGATGTGATATGCCTAAATAGAGGATAATTGGCAAAGGAAAGTTGGGAACCACTGCTCTAGATAAAACAGAGCAATGCCAGGTTTACATTTCTGGAATGGGAAGAAAAAGAAAACTAAACAGATTGCAAGAGGGATGAAAAATCATCCTAGACCAGAGGTGTCAAACTGCATTCCTCGAGGGCCGCCAACAGGTCATGTTTTCAGGATTTCCTTAGCATTCCACAAGGTGCTGGAACCATTCTGTGCAGGTGATTAAATTATCACCTGTGCAATACAAGGAAATCCTGAAAACATGACCTGTTGGCGGCCCTTGAGGAATGCAGTTTGACACCTCTGTCCTAGACCCTTATGCAAAAATAAAGTTCCAACATGGACCCCACTGGTACTTTCTCAACTGTTATATCCTATTATTGCCATTATGTTATAGTAGACCCCATTATAAAATGTATGCCATTACTCTGCAATAATATATTATGCCATGCAATATTCTGCTGTGCCCAGCCAGCTAAGTACTGGTGCCAAGTAGTACTATATTGTGAAAAAAGAACGGTATTTTCGCTCACCCTTAGTTCAGACGAGATGGTAGAAGTCAGTCCGAGCACGGATACAGAGTGTTGCTGCCACAACACTGATTGGTATGTAGAAAGAAACGGTGTGGATCCAGCTCCGGGATAAAAATGCAAAATTTTATTTAAACATTTAAAACGCTGCTAGAACATGACCAGCATGAAGGTGACGGAGAGCAACCAGCACCTGGACGCGTTTCGGGCAACAAAGATGCCCTTAGACCTCAGTGTCATGTTCTAGCAGCGTTTTAAATGTTTAAATAAAATTTTGCATTTTTATCTCGGAGCTGGATCCACACCGTTTCTTTCTAAGTACTATATTGTGCCCTTATAGTAAGCAGGTTACAACAATGCAGTGGTAACATGCGACTAAAGGTACAGTCACACTCAGCAACTTTGCAAAGAGAACGACAACAATCCGTGACGTTGCAGCGTCCTGGATAGCGATCTCGTTGTGTTTGACACGCAGCAGCGATCTGGATCTCACTGTGCCATCGCTGGTCGGAGCTAGAAGTCCAGAACTTTATTTCGTCAGGTCACTGTGTATCGTCATATTTGACATCAAAAGCAACGACGCCAGCAATGCCAGACATGGAGCTATCAACCAGCGAGAACGAGAAGTGAGTCGCCGTTACGTCACTGGATCGCTCCTGCATCGTTCTGGAGTTGCTGTGTTTGACGTCTCTACAGCGACCTAAACAGCGACGCTCCAGCGATCTAGTTTAGGTCGGCTCGTTGTCTAGATCGCCGCAGCGTCGCTGAGTGTGACGGTACCTTTATGCAAACCTATCTTTCTTATGCAACAGATACACTACAAATTGATGACTGATGACCAGCTCCTTAGCACAAGAGAAGAACCTCCTCATGCAGGATCTCTCTGGGCAATGAGTCAAGAGTCTGTGCTAGTGTCAGTAGTGGTCGAATATTTTACAGTGTTATGAGGTCTTATTCAGACATCTGTATTTCATGCATGCACTCTATTCTCATTTTTACGGATTTAACACAAAGTTATTGAAATCTAGAATACTTTTTATATGTCCCTTGCACCTTGTTTCTGCAAAAAGAAAGTCAAGGCGAAATGTCCATTTTTAATCCAAGTCATGGATCAAAATCACCCATACAATTCTATGAGTCAGTTTTTAATGGGTATGTAAATCTTTGCAATTTTTTGGCATAGGATAAAAATCATTAATAGTAAAAATAGTCACTAAATCCTGATAAAAAAGCAGATCCAGCACACTGATGGAAGTTGTATCAGTAAAAAATGAACATCTAAATGAGGCCTAAAAGAGCAACATCGCACTAGATTTAGATCACCGGTGAGAAGACTGCATCTACGGTTAGATTGGTATCATGATGGCATGCTTCCTCCCATCCACTATAGTGAGTCAGAGAAAATATAAGAGACTTCACCCCCCCATTTGGGGTCAGACTCACAAACAGTGCAGTCAGGCACAACTGTTTTGCCTGTCAACGAGACAAGCAGATGCTTCATAGAAGACTGTTGTAACCAGCAAGATAGTTGGCTTTTAGAGAAAAAAAATTCTTCAACTGACATCTGCGTTCACCTACATCCTTTCCCATATCAAAGTGGGGAACTACTCTAACACCAAGGCTCATTACATGCCGATTATATTTCAGGGACATAATATCCTTCACTCTATCTTTTATGGTGGAACCTGCCCTTAGCATATCATCCCCCTTATGTTTAATATAATATTAGTTGGATAATATTTAGATAAATATTATACAATTAGTAAGATAATGGATCAATATTATATGATTACATAAAACAGAGACATTTATTTAAACCAGCAAATAATGACCATTTTGTTTTTTTAACTCCAAGTCAGAACGCATCACAGTTTCATCCCCTGAAGAATATAATACCGGGGCGGAGGAAGAAAAGCATTGCAATATACAAAGATGATCTGCCGAATAAATGAGGCAACCATCAAGCTTGTTTGAAGGCTGCATGACACTGATCAGCACAGGCAAACCACCCAGAGGAGTCTGACGGGCAGACAAGGAATCTGTGATTGTATCATTTTTCTCTGTATTTTAAAACAATGCCTGTACTAAATTTCTCTGGGATTTTACTAGGAATTTTCAATGTTCAGTGCTTTCGAAAGAATTTACAGAATAAGGTTTCAGTAAGAATTTTTTTTTTTTTACATAAGATTTCTCTTGTTTAGGGGGTCAAATGAAGACAACAGTCTGTTAATACATCATCTCAGGTCAACCGCTAACGATATGTATTAAAAAATAAAAAACATGATATAATGTCATGAATAAATGCATATGAATTACATAAATGTATTATTTAGTCAGCGCCTGTGTCAGTGTAAGGTAATTTTTTTATCAGATTAATTCATGAGGCGTAGCTCAAGCCTGGGCCTGACAGTCAGCAACGTGATGATGTTCTCTGACTACATACCCTGTCATGTTTGTATAATATATGTACACTATTTCCAATTCTATTAAGAATATTTGTTTAGTCGAAGGAAAAGAAAAAAAATGTAGAAAGAGGAAATTATTGTTATAACTGAAAGAAATCACTTGACATTTACAAAATGAGAAGATTTAGGAGGCCAGGGCCTCATTGTTAGTGAGATTTTACCGCACATTCAGGTTAATGCCCTTGTCAATGGAAGTTTACGTTCCCTTAATGCCATCATGTCTAAAATGCTTCTTTCTTTTCAATTTTTTTTTCCTCTTTAAGTGACAATACATGAGACAAACATAAACCACTTTAGACTTGAGAAAACCCTCTAGTCAAAACCATATCAGCAGATGTCAACTGGCAGACATGTGCGAGAAAGTGGTTTAAAGCGGCAGTCGGCAGATTAGATTTTCTACTAAATACGTTAACATGACTTAGCAGCACTTAGACCTCTTCAGACATTTTAAGTCTCAAAAAGCCTGACTGACTGACAGCCTCCCACCATTGCACTGGTATGCCTTTCAACCGTGTTTATAGATCAATTTACCAATTTAAATACAAGACGACCCAACTTTCCGTACAAGTGTGCCCCATTACTGCTTGCCTCTAAAATAATATACACATGAATCATTACGTTAGCGCTCTGCAAATGTGAAATTGTAAAGTAAAATGCTCGTGAATGGATAAACAAGCCACAACATATCAAATATATTTAGACCAAAAAGCCACTCGAAACAAAAGATGTGGATTTTATTACGTCTGCTTCGAATTACTGCCGGTATCATGATAATTAGAAGCTCACATTTTCTACTTAGAGAAAACATTTGGGAAGAAAGAATGGCCTTCCTTTCACCTCTTCAGCTCCAACCACATCAATCCAGAACATTTTTTCGTGTAAATGGAAAACAATTGTGGTCTACGTATTTGGCTGAAATGAAGGAGAATGTGTTCTCTCACACGCAAAAAGAATTTGGTCGCTGGTAGGAGGCATCAACGAGTCGAAGAAAACAAAAAAACATAAATTAGTAGAAGTTGTTACACTCCGGGGCTGTGATCTGTAAACAAATATGCTAAGCCCCAAGTTTTGAGCTTTGAGTGTCGCCGCTTGACAGCTGAGCTTGATAGTAGATAGGCATTCCATTATTCATAACACAGATAATTGATATCCATGGAGAAGGAGCAGTGGAAATTAATAAAGTAATAAGGTCTTATCAATCTTTGCTCGGGGATATGCACAGCTCAAAAGGTTAACAATGCGATGATGGAATTGTGCACCACTTAACGCCCACTTGAAGATCACCAGTCACTGCTTCAATTTAAAGGAGCGGTGTAACTTACTTAACACTCTCGTAAACAATAACTGTAACTCTAGCTGAAGGTCTCAAAGGTCTGCCCACTTTGTCGTTGTGGAAATAAAGCAGATTTCTGAGCTGTCCATGCTTTCCAAAAAGAATTAAGTATCAGACATTTAGGATGAAGTTTGTGTGTGGCCTGAAAACTGTCCCGATCATAGCAAGAACTTAAAAATCAAAAGGGATCGATATCAGGTTTGAGGGGAAAAGTGGTAAGAAAATAACCCATCTTCTAAGCTGGCTAAAGATGTCCGGAAATTAGATCTTGCCTAATTTGGCCATTCACACATCACATATGCTACACATGAAGCACCATATGTGGCTGTTCTGCTGTCTTCAGCTGCTGGGCCTTCCGTACAAAAGGGCAAAATTCTGAAGTTTTCACTTTTGCAGAAATATAAATTGGTAACATTATGCTTACATTTTCTGTTTTAGAATGCCCTCCACGTAAACAAGTGCAAAATCGCAATATATTGTATTTTCACTTCATAAACTCATAAAAGGACTACTGTACATAATTAAAAGTCTTGCATGATAAAGACAACCTTTAAGCCTAGACACGTGTCGCAACTTTCCCATTAACCCTTTCTCAAAACTGATTTATATGTGTCTGACGGACCGGTTCCTACAAATTCACATGGTGCTTTTTTTGGATGCAGTGGTGATCGGGCACTGCACCTTTTGAATCCAAAGACTAAAAACAAAAACAGATTCTGCAACGGTACATACTGTTAAATACACTAAGGAAATGTGCAGTGATTCTTATTTATTCTCTACTATCAGAGTTTATTTTGCATTTAGATAGCAATAGTAAAAATTCAATGGAATCCTTAAGGAATTATTGGGGTCCTATTAAAAACCTCTCTATCCCAGCTCTCATAACTCCTTTATGAATGAGAGCCACTACATCAGTGTGAATAAAGCCTAAGGCTAGCACAGCAAGACATTGAAAATGCAAATATACTCAAGAGGCGAAAAAGAAAAAAGTAACAAATGTGCTTCATTCATAGGACTGTAATGTAGCCATAATTCACAGTCTGTGGTAGATCGGTAAGACCCAGACCCCCATGGTTTTAGTGAACAGTGCTTAGATCACTGTAGGAATCTATGCTGATCAAACTTTAGTTTCTGTGAACCACTGTGGTCTGAGATTGCAGCAATAAGGCCGGGGTCACACTAGCGTAGAGAGCATCGGATGCGATATGCTAATGACACTCGGCTGCTGCTCTGCTGCAAGCGGGAGCCGAGTGTCATGCGTCTGTGCTCCGAACCTCTTGCAGAGAGTGGATCAGAGCACAGCTGCGGAGGGGTCAGCGTTTAACGCACATCACTCGGATGATATCCGAGTGGTGTGCGCTGTTTCACTCGCACCCATAGGCTTATATAGGTGCGAGTGAGCCGACAGTCGGCCGAGTGTCTGTGACAATCAGCATGCTGCGATTGTCTCGGACCGAGGAAAACGGCCGACAAAAAAAATCAGCTGCTGGGAGCTGCCCCATAGTTTAACATTGGCCAGAGTGCAATGCGATTTTTTATCGCATTGCACTTGTCTGTTTAAGTCGCCAGTGTGACCCCAGACTAACAGGGAAAATAAAAAGTTGGCCCCAGGTCTAAACGTAGCCTAACAGTATAAGAAAAAAATGTTTATTAGATTTTTGTCATTTTTGTTTATTAAGTGACAGTGTAATGTAGAGAAATCAAACTCAGATTTAATTTCAACTATGATTAAGTACAGTTCTATCAACTTTTCTTTAGTTCAAGGGCCAACATTTCTTTTGATGAGCTTGTATAGAATAATAATCAGTTAAAGGGTATTAGAGATGATGGAATCAATTAAATGCAAAATAAAAGAGTAGAATTTTGTGTTACTTGAAGGACCCAACAAATTTTCCAACCACAATTTTTTAAACATTGCAAAAGATTGCTTCAGTCATAGAAGCCTGACATGGCCCCTGGCTTGATGGTGCAGGCTTTCCCAAAATGTTTTGCAGCTATCACTTCACATGGAATAGCGCAGATAATGAGGAGGGAGTATTATAGGCGGTGTAAAAGTCTAGGCAGGGAACGCAGCGCCAATTTTAGGGTGATTTTTGGATAGTGAGAATACATCGGAAATCACAGATTTACAATAAAGATAGGAAGAGAAAGCGGTAAAACATTGGACAAATACAACAGATTACTGACTGGAGCATAGCCATAGTACTGAGGAAGATGATGAAAAAAGTGGTCTGTGAATAATGCATAGATTGAATTGCTGGACGGAAAGAGTGCTAGGAGAGGTGTCAACGTCAGTGTGATGGATTAGTGACATCATTATTGAAGATATTGCATTAAAATATTGCACTAAAAGGCAATAACGGGCGATCAAAAGATCGTATCTGCACCAAAATGGTATCATTAAAAACGTCAGCTTGGCACGCAAAAAATAAGCCCCCAACCTGAGATCACAAAATTAGAGACAACACAAGTATCGGAAAATGGTGCACTTTTTTTTCTTTTTTTTTTTGTAACAAAATTTGGAATTTTTTTTCACCACTTAGATAAAAAAAAACCTAGACATGTTTGGTGTCTATGAACTCGTAATAACCTGGAGAATCATAATGGCAGGTGAGTTTTAGCATTTAGTGGACCTAGTAAAAAAGCCAAACAAAAAACAAGTGTGGGATTGCACATTTTTTGCAATTTCACCGAACTTGGAATTTTTTTTCCGTTTTCTAGTACACGACATGTTAAAACCAATGGTGTCATTCAAAAGTACAAGCCCTCACATGGCCATATTGACAGAAAAATAAAAAAGTTATGGCTCTGGGAAGAAGGAGCGAAAAACGAAAACCCAAAACCGAAAAAAGCTCCAGGGGATAAGGCGTTAAGCTATTAGTGGTGAGGATGGTATGACCAGTATTTAATGAGTCAGGCCGCGCACACACCTAGTTGGAATGTGGATGGGAGTACGCATATCGCATACTTGCAGTTACAAGATCGCTTTGTCTTGCTGCTGGTACAGAAGAATCCTGACAGCATGCAATATGAGGATTAAGAAGTTTGCAGTCACATAGGGTGACTGCAGACTTTTCGAATTAACCCCTTTAAGTATGCAATAAAAATAATTCAGAGAAAAACGAATGCTGCACTCTAACAGTAGCCATCCAGAATTTCCTGAAACTGTCCAACAAAACAGCACTAGCAGCACTTATATAGAATAATAGGCATAGTCTGTCCAAAGATGCTTAGCAAAGCGGTCAACGCAAGAGCCCGAATATTATGGAAGGACTTGTTTAAAAGATTTCTTAGTATGCAAGCCCATATTAAGTGCTCAATTCATGGGTTATGAATTAACCATTACTATAAACTTAGGTATCTTCTGCCAGTGGGGACCCACCCTCCATCAGTTCACAACATGCGCAGACACAGAACATATCACTATAAGTTCATTTGGTTACTTGTTAATAAACCTAAAAAAGTAGACCCTAGTGACTTGATCAAAGTCTACTGGATCATATATATTCATTTATTATGGCAAAGCCTTTGGTACTCTGCTGGCAGCACCTTATTAGTAACAAAACCTCCTGTTATGGAACCTAGCTGGTTCCTTTTAAAAGGGGTTGTCCTACAATAGGTTCTAAAAATCTGATCCTGGGGACTCCACTGATAACTAGAAAAGGGATCATCTGTCATATGCAAGACTATGGTTGGAGATAATCCTAAAAGTACAGCAAGGAGCATACTAACCTACTGCTTCATTCAATGTCTAAACATCTGAGGACCTAGCTCAGCCATTTCCAATAAATGGAGCAGCAGGGCACACAGTCAACCACTGCTTTTCTTAAACTACAGTTCACTCTGATTGTGCATTGGGGAGGAATTAGGCCCTCTAAACCCCCTTCAGAATTAGATGGGTTCTCCAGTGGAAGGACTTGATTTTTTTTTACTTAATTTACTGCAATATTGACCATAAAACCTTTTATTTAGTTTGTTCTCAACTCTCTTAAAAACAAGTTAAAATGGAAATTCCACTCACTTTCGACCTTGTGCCTGCTTCCGAATGTGTATTACCCGATACAACGAATCCTTACCATGTCATCTACATAACGGCACAGCAGTATATAGGAGTGTAAAAAATGATTGTGAGGATTAACTCCCAGGATCCTCACAATAATGAAAAACATAAGCACAACTGCCAAAAAAATCTATATGTACGCCAAATAAATCATAGCAATTTGTTGTGAAAAGTGTATTCTGAGAGGAAGATGGACAGCCGCTCTTCTGGCAGGTCAGCAATGTGGAAGGAAAAAGAAAAGTAACAAGCCAGTCTGAAATCTCACTGCAGGATACAAAATCCTAAACAAGCTGTGTAATACAAGGCTGCATACAAATCACTGCTCCCGGTATTAATAATGCAGTGTCTGGGAGACACACAATTAATGCAAGCCAGCCCGGCCACAAGAGTCTCTGGGTACCGGCACAGTTGTAAAAGTGGAAGTGTTTGTAAACAGTGAGTAGCCAATTAGGGAAATAGCAAAATATCTAGATTACCTAATGATGACATTCCTTCGAAAATAAGGATGCAGCTTATACTCATCACATATAATGTATATAATGCACTTTTTTTAACCTCTTAAGGACGGGAGACTAGTAGGCGATTTTGTTACTTTTCTGGGCAGCTATACTGAAGCTAGGGCTACGTACAATGGAAAAAAAAAGTATTTAGTCAGCCACCAATTGTTCAAGTTCTCCCACTCAAAAAGATTAGAGAGGCCTTTAATTGACATCATAGGTAGACCATCATTATGAGAGTCAAAATGAGAAAACAAATACAGAAAATCACCTTGTCTGACTTGGCAAGATTTATTTTGCAATTTATGATGGAAAATAAGTATTTGGTCACCTAAAAACATGCAAGATTTCTGGCTCTCACAGACCTGTAACTTCTTCTTTAAGAAGACCAAAGAACTGTCGAAGGACACCAGAAACAAAATTGTAACCCTGCATTAGGCTGGAAAGACTGAATATGCAATAGGCAAGCAGCTTGGTGTGATGAAATCAACTGTGGGAGCAATAATGAGAAAATGGAAGATAAACAAGACCACGCATAATCTCCCTTGATTTGGGGCTCCATGCAAGATCTCACCCCGTGGGGTCAAAATTATCACAATAACGTTGAGCAAAAATCCCAGAACCACAGAGCTGGGACCACAATGGTAAAGGTACCTTCACACTAAGCGACTTTACAACGATAACGATAGCGATCCGTGACGTTGCAGCGTCCTGGATAGCGATATCGTTGTGTTTGACAAGCAGCAGCGATCAGGATCCCGCTGTGAGATCGCTGGTCGTTGCTGAAAGTCCAGAACTTTATTTTGTCGCTGGATCTCCCGCTGACATCGCTGAATTGGTGTGTGTGACACCGATCCAGCGATGTCTTCACTGGTAACCAGGGTAAACATCGGGTTACTAAGCGCAGGGCCGCACTTAGTAACCCGATGTTTACCCTGGTTACCATTGTAAATGTAAAAAAAAAAACAAAAAAACACATTCTCACATTCCGGTGCCCGGCGTCCGCTTCCCTGCACTCCTCCTGCATCATGTGTAAGTGCCAGCCGTAAAGCAGAGCGGTGACGTCACCGCTCTGCTCTGTGGGAGATGCCGGAGATGTTCGGTGCTGATACAGGATGCAGGAGGAGTGCAGGGAAGCGAACGCCGGGCACCGGAATGTGAGTATGTATTTTTTATTTTTACATTTACAATGGTAACCAGGGTAAACATCGGGTTACTAAGCGCGGCCCTGCGCTTAGTAACCCGATGTTTACCCTGGTTACCCGGGGGTTTCGGCATCGTTGGTCGCTGGAGAGCCGTCTGTGTGACAGCTCTCCAGCGACCACACAACGACTAAACAGCGATGCTGCAGCGATCGGCATCGTTGTCTGTATCGCTGCAGCGTCGCTTAGTGTGAAGGTACCTTAACACTATGCCGCCAGGGACTCAGATCCTGCAGTGCCAGACGTGTCCCCCTGCTTAAGACAGTACATGTCCGGGCCCATCTGAAGTTTGTAGAGAGCATTTGGATTATCCAGAAGAGTATTGGGAGAATGTCACATGGTCTGATGAAACCAAAGTTGAACTGTTTGGTAGAAACAAAACTCAGTTGCATCCAAAGAACACCATACCTACTGTGAAGCATGGGGGTGGCAACATCAAGCTTTGGGGCCGTTTCTCTGCAAAGGGACCAGGACGACTGATCCGTGTACATGAAAGGATGAATGGGGCCATTTATCGTGAGATTTTGAGTGCAAACATCCGTCCATCAGCAAGGGCATTGAAGATGAAACGGGGATGGGTCTTTCAGCATGATAATGATCCTAAGCACACCGCCAGGGCAAAGAAGAGGAGTGGCTTCGTAAGCAGAGTATGAAGGTCCAGGAGTGGCTTAGCCAGTATCCAGATCTCAACCCCATAGAAAACCTTTGGAGGATGTTGAAAGTCAGTGTTGCACATTGACAGGCCCAAAACATCACTGCTCTAGAAGAGATCTGCATGGAGGAATGGGCCAACATCCCACCAACAGTGTGTGCCAACCAGGGCCGGACTGGGACTAAAATTCAGCCCTGGCATTTGAAGTTACACAGGCCAACTTGTCACATGGTGACTGTATAATATCTTTGTACACTTGTGGGTTTTAAGAAGTGAGGGGAGCGTAATACGACTATATAACATATAATCACAGCTGTATCCAGCATTACAGCTCAGTCCTATTTATTGCTTTTAGTTGCATTACCAAGAAAAGCAGCTACTTTACCTACATAACTGGATCTCGTTGATAATGAAGGGATGAGATGACCAAAGGCTATGAAACCTCATTCTGATGCTCCATAAACATTGCCTACAGCCACTTTTGGTTCTGCTGCGCAGCACGAGACCTGGTGACTCTGAAGAGCGGTGACATCAGTAACGTCACCGCTCTTCAGATATTCCGGGTCTTGCACTGAGCTCGGCGACTGTGAAGAGCGGTATTATTACTATTGTTACCGCTCTTCATAGTCGCTGGGTCTCTCCAGGTCTGGGCTAGTAGTGGGGGTGTCTGATAGACACCTCTCCATTACTTACACCAGGAGATTGATAGCAGCTGACATTACGCAGCTGACATCAACCTTAAAAATCATTACACATACGAAAATTAAATGCTCTAGTGGCTGGGAAAAGCAGTAGAGTTAGCGCTATTCCCAGGCACCGGGTGCTAACTAGAACTGTCATCATCCTTGCCTGGTCTCCCTGCAAAGCATTTCTGCTGTATTTACATGCGCTGATCTCAGGCCACTAAACGAATGTGATCAACAATACTGAAGTCGTTAGCTTGTTTCCCGGCCTCTTTACACCAACTGAGAAAGAATGATGGGGACAGAACAATCACAATTAGATCTATCTGTCCTCATACAATATCATGTTATCAGCACCACATCTACAGTTTACACCGGCGATGTGCTGCTGAGAACAAGGATTTCTGTTCCCACATAAACAATCCAATCACTCGATGAATAGGCAGCATTTTGCTTGTTTAGTATAATAGACCCCATATTCCTCCATATATTATAATGTGCACCTCAGTTCTCCATATAGTATAATACACTCCTCAGTCCTCCATTTAGTATAATACACTCCTCAGTCCTCCATATAGTATAATACACTCCTCAGTCCTCTATATAGTAAAATACACTCCCCATAGTCCTCCATATAGTATAATACACTCCTCATAGTCCTCCATATATTAAAATACACTCCTCAGTCCTCCATATAGTATAATAAACTCCTCAGTCCTCCATATAGTATAATGTACTGCCACAGTCCTCCATACAGTATAATACACTCCTGTCCTCCAAATAGTATAATACATTCCTCATAGTGCTCCATATAGTATAATGCCCTGCCATTGTCATCCATGTAGTACAATTGAACTTCCCATAGTATAATGCACCCCATAGTTCTTCATATAGTATAATGTATTCCCCCATAGTCCTCGATACAGTATAATGCAGCCCACATACAGTATAATGATGCCACCCCAAAGTATAATGCAGCCACTCCACAGAATATATTGTAGCCCCTGAGTATAATGTAACCCTCCAGAGAATATAATGCAGCCCCCTCATATAGTACAATGCAGCCCCTGCATATACAATATATGGTAGCCCCCTCATAGAGCATAATGCATCCCCTACATTGAATATAATACAGCACCCCACAGAATGTAAAACAGCACCCCATAGAATGTAATACATCCCACCTCCCCATAGAATATAATACAGCCCCCATAGAATATAATGTAGCCCCCATAGAATGTAATACAGCCCTCCCATAGAATGTAATACAGCCCTCCCCCATAAAATGTAATACAGCCCCCCATAGAATGTAATGCAGCACAGCCTCCATAGAATATAATGCAGCACAGCCCCCATAGAATGCAATGCAGCATAGCCCCATAGAATGTAATGCAGCCAGCCCCCATAGAATGTAATGCAGCCAGCCCCCATAGAATGTAATGCAGCCAGCCCCCATAGAATGTAATGCAGCACAGCCCCCATAGAATGTAATGCAGCACAGCCCCCATAGAATGTAATGCAGCACAGCCCCCATAGACTGTAATGCAGCACAGCCCCCATAGAATGTAATACAGCACAGCCCCCATAGAATGAAATACAGCCCCTCCAATAGCCCCACAATCCAGTTATCACTCATTGATATATTTAAAAAAAATACTCTCCTCACCTCTCCTCGTGCCCCGCACTGCTCCCGACTCTGGTCTCAGCAGCTGCAGTCTGCCCGCCCGACACACAGCAGGTACGCGATGATATGATGTCATTGCGCACCTGCAGTGTCAGAGGCAGAGCGACAGCAGACACTCTCTCCTCCATCATTGCATTCAACTGTACCGGCGTCAGACGCCGGTATAGTTGAATGCGGCGGCACTGGCGGGGGGGAGGAAGTTGGCGCTGGCGAGCAGCCCACATTTGCCAGAAATGCACAGATGGCCAGTCCTGCCCTGGTGCCAACTTTGTTAAGATTTACAGAAAAAGTTTAACCTCTGTCATTGCCAACAAAGGACATATAACAAACTATTGAGATGAACTTTTGTTAATGACCAAATACTTATTTTCCACCATAATTTGCAAAATAAATATTGCCAAATCAGACAAGGTTATTTTCTAGATTTGTTTTCTCATTTTGACTCTCATAGTTGTGTTCTACCTATGACGTCAATTACAGGCCTCTCTCATCTTTTGAAGTTGGAGAACTTGCACAATCGGTGGCTGACTAAATTGTTTTTCTCCCCACTATATGTGGAGGCGGCTATTTAAATAGATTTTGTTTTTTTGCAAATTTCGGGATGCTGCAGTAAGCAGCTCCTGTTGTAGAGAAAATAGCCATACAAAGCAATAATCTAGGTCCAGTTTGGTCGTATGCATACATCAGTACTTTTTTAATATCTGCCCAAAAATTTTGACCCTTTTTTTCAGTCTCCTGGATCCCTTTTTCAAAAATGTTTGCACCGATCTCCAATTTTACCATTTATCTGCTTTTCTAATGTGCAAAAGCCACCTCCAAAGCAGTGATTAATGTTTTCCAAACAACCAGGATGTAACTAGGATGTTATTCATCTGTTGTTCACTTTTTTATAGGCCAATTCACTTGAATTTGCATCTTTGGTCCATAAATTGGACAAAACTCCGACACAAGTCATTTTTTTTCTTCTGCACATCATTAATGCACGAAAAGAGCATATGAAAAGAACCTATGACTTTAACACGCCCATGCGTTTGATAAAAAAAAAAGCAACAGCACGTGGTAAACATATGGACATGTAAATGAAGCTTTAGATGCAGCTTTTCTAACCTAACGCTAAAGTTTACTGCTTCATCATTGTATACAAAATAATCACCAAGTACCACAGGAAAAAGATATCCTTGTACAGGGTTAGCCAGAAGGCAGAAAAAATAAATAAAAGTTTTGAGTCCTCAGTTGTTGATACAATGTAATGATTAACTGAACAGCTGATGACAAACAGAAGCTTGGGAGACTTCTAGGATCTCTTCATCAGCGAAAGCCAAACTGATCTGAAGTCACATATTTATATACACAGGACACGGAATAGTACAGTAAATAAGACAATATAAGAATTGTATAATGTACTGCACTAATTCTGTGTCCAAGCGTAAATAAATAGCTTACTTCAGATTTCGTGTTAAGCTACGACTGATGATGAAGTGAAATAAGTTGAGTCGAAAGCTTGCGATTTGTCATCAGCTGTTCAGTTACTCATTAAATTGTTACAATGACTGAGGACTCATTATTTTCCCCATTGATAGCAAAACAATAATTTTAAGTTGGGATAGAAAAAAATACAAAAAAAAAAATTTAAAATTAAAAAACAAAAAAATTATGCATGAGCAGTGTTTACAAGCTCTTTTTTATTGAACTTGTAATCACTGCACCTGTAACATCCAATACTGCAGAAACAAAGCTGCCTCATATAGCAATATCAGAGAGTTCACAGTCCAGGCCAGAAAGGCAATGCTGTCGCTGATCCGAGCAGTAAATCTTCAGGAGTGCCCTTCTCCCTTCCCCTACAAACAGGACCCAGGATGCTGGGGAACAGCAAACTCCTGCCAAAGAAGATGGGACAATCACTTTAATATTGGATCTTATATGCACTTTTGATAGGATACTTGTGATATTTTTCTCTCATGATGTTTAATGCGATAAATGTAACCCCATCCCATTAAATTGCTGAGTGTCACCATTTTCTTGCTATAGATTAAATAATTTTAATAAAAGGTATTTTACATGTTATTCCAACCTATTGTGCATGGTCTTTACTATGAAAACAAAAGAAATTATATTGGATCTATTTGAAAACGAGTTTGGGTTAAGCAAGCGCTTGCTGAAAGAAAAAAGATATTTGTTTTTTAACAACTTGGGCTCACTTCAATTACAATTTCCATACAATACCAAACCTGCCCCTACAACATTAGTAATAAATCCATCCTATAGTTCATAAATGTATCCAGGTCAAGCCAAATGTATAGAAACCAAGTGTAGAGATTTACAGCAGTGACTTTCTGTGCTTCTTTCACTCCTCAGGTGTTTCCCAATGCACTTCTGTAACTCTCACTTACATGAACATCCTGAGGACAGGGTTGACTTTCAGGAGTGATGACTAAGGAAATGACTCACTTATCTATATGAGTCACTGAACCACGGTATAAGTAATCCATTAACATGACAATTCCTTTGTAATCATTTCTGTTTAAACTAAACTGCCAAAAAAACAATAAAAAATGAGGTTATTTTTCGACAGTTTCAGCTCTGTTACACATCACAACTAGGGTACACATGGAGAAGGCGGAAAACAAGTCCAGCAAGCTCTGTAACAGATTATCTAGTTTATATCCATGAACCTATCCATGTCATAACTACCTAGTTCATATTTATCCACCATTAACCTATATGTCTCTAAAAGTCTAAATATCTACCGTTAATAGAAATAAATGCAAGATACATAGAAATTCTCTCTTATTTATCTTGTTTACCTTTATGTTTAGTACCTAATGTTGTATCTACAACCCATCTTATATGGATCTTGGATTTATCTTTCTAGTAGCTATATTTTTGTCTAAGTCTCATTCTTACATATCTTACAGACCAACAAAATAGTTGGCACCTTTCCTTTAAAAGAAGGAATATAAACCAGCTCACCCGTGATGCATAAACCAATCTTCGGGAGCACGGACCCGCTGTGTCCAGGCATATAGAATCCAAAAAAGAAGAGAATGTCCAACTTCACCGAATCCGTAAAAAAAGAGTTTTCTTTATTCACAAACTTTAAACATAGAGGATACAGACTTCAGCACGAGCCATATGGGTAAGAATCTCAACGCGTTTCTGGAGACTAAGCTCATGATTAAGGGAGCTTAGTCTCCAGAAACGCGTGGAGATTCTTACCCATATGGCTCGTGCTGAAGTCTGTATCCTCTATGCTTAAAGTTTGTGAATAAAGAAAACTCTTTTTTACGGATTCGGTGAAGCTGCACATTTTCACCTTTCCTTTTAAGCAAGAAAAACCCACAATGGTCACTGAAATAACTTGAAAACTGACAAAAGTAATTTTCAATTTAAATTTACTGATCAACAACTAATTAAAATCAGACATTGATTTTTAACAGTGGTTGAACATAAAAATTTTAAAAATAAAAAAAAAGCTAATACCAAAGACCAAACAGACTGGTACCAATACTTTTGTCCACATCTATCTCTGGTCTACCTACCATTTATCTATCTATCCATCTGTCTGTCTGTCTGTCTATCTATCTAGTATTTGCTTCTAGGTATCTATCTGGTATATATCCATCATGTATCATCTGTTTATCTTCACATCTATATATGCATTTATGCCATCATGATCATTACTATAGCGCTTAGAGGAGAAAAAACAATTTAAATTACTGTATTACAAAAACAAATGCAATGAAATCCGAGATGCCTTTATTTGGCGCACGCTTCTATTGAAGTGCCCTGAGGAAGCGGAGATTTAGCGATGCAGCAGAAGTGCTCTCTCTTTACCTAGTCTCTTATTTGAAGCCATGAAACGAATGACCCCGGTTATGTGGCTTCCTTCACTTTAGCAGAGAAGTACAGTTAACCGTCCTGTCGATCACAAAGCTGCAGCAAGTAATCAATGCAGCAATTTTAGTTGCTCCTTAGGGCAGGTCTGCTCATGAAAAAACATTCAGTGCGGAGGAATGAAATGGTGTTTGGGAACTCAATACATCCCAGTAATTGTCTGTGCTGAAATCTAACCTCAGCCCAAGTTAATGAACTACAGGTGTGAATCCCATGTCATCATATTTGCCTTGCAGCCATGTAACACTTTCTCAGACACTTGGCCTCCATGAGTGCCATGGTTAATTTACCATAACAACTATCAATATTTCATGTGCCAGTGTGATCTCTGCAGCTAAAAAAAAGGAGGCAAGAAGTGGCCCGGGGAGCCGCAGAGTGACAATGTTTTACATTGCAATCATCCAGACAATTTGCTCTTACTATCATTTCTTTATCACAATTTAGAAAGCCGGGGCAAGTGGACGAGCTGTGAAAGCCTGAACGTCGCTGTATCATCCTCTCGCTCAATTACCAGAGCAATTCACATTAACTAGAAGAAGACACTTCCGTAACTGGGTTACCAAGTGAGTCTCACCAAGAAATGATGACTTTAATTATAGCTTGAGAATGTAACCTTTTGGGAATAAATGTGCTTTTTCTTTTGTTCATCTATGACATTTCTTTTATTTGATATTTAGTCTCGAAAACAGTTTGGAAAGAGCAGTGGATGGTTCTTTAGATGAAGACAATGTCACTGAAAGTTTTATTTTAGTTTAGGTTATCTGTCAGCGTGTTTTTGCATATGGAAATAGTGGTATGACTGTTTAGGAGGTAAGAGTGGGGGCAATGCTGCAGGCCCCAAGCTGGAAGGAGGTGATGTTCGGTAGTGCCGGAGATCAGCCGACATTTTGTGAAATCTCGGAGCCCCCACACTTTCCATGCTTTTTAATTGGATGGACGCATAAGCAATCTAGGTCTCCGAAGATGTTTGTAGAGCTCCGATGCACCATTTAGGAGATATCGAGTGTAAAAGCCATATGCAAATCAGGCTGACAGGCCACTGGGGGCATGGCAATAAACTTGGACTCCTTCTTCCAAGCGCACTGGGCTTTTCCTGAGTGGCACATTTGGATGTCTCCAAAAAGGTTTTTTAGTTATTTGGAGGGGGGAATTTCTCCATTAAAAAAAAAAAATCTATAAAGCATGTTGGGCAATTAGTGGTCAGGTGTGCCAAAAATTGAAAACCACTCTTAAGAACCAGAAAAGAGAAGTTGTCACTTCCAGTTTTCCTTGAATAGTATAAAGTATAAAGATCACAACTCCAGAACTGGAAGTTCTCCTGCATCATGATGACACCAAATTTGCAATCTCAAACTGGAGACTCCTCAGATGCTGCAAAACTACAACCCCTACAAGTCGAAGACCACTGCACCATGCTGAACACATAAAGCCTGCTCCTATCACATACTGTATATGCTGCATCATAGTTTTATTCTATTGTTTGTTCTATTATTTAGAAAAACATATTTACATCTTGGAGCCATTGGCAATGGCCACAGCCAAGGCTCTTATTAATTACTGTGTCACTGCAAGTTCTATCTACACAGTCATGGCTAAAAGTGTTGGCACCCTTGAATCTGTTCCAGAAAATTATGTATTTCTCTCAGAAAATCATTGCAATTACATGTTTATTTCCTTTCTGTGTTTTGGAACACGACAAAAAAATAGAAAAAAAAAAAGGTAAATTGGATATAATTTCACTCTAAACCACAAAAATGGACAGGACAAAATTATTGGTGCCCTCAACTTAATATTTAGTGGCACCCCCTTTGGAATAAATAAGTGAAATCAATTGCTTCCTGTAACCATCAACAAGCTGCATACAACTCTCAACTGGAATTTTGGACCACTCTTCTGTTGCAAACTGTTCCAGGTCTCTTAAATTTGAAGGGTGCCATTTCCCAACAGCAATTTTAAGATCTCTTCACAGGTGCACACACATTGCTAGCCACTTCAGAACTCTCTAGTGCTTTGTTTCCATCCACTTCTGGGTGCTTCTTGAAGCATGTTTGCAGTCATTGTTCTGCTGGAAGACCCATGACCTTGGACGCAAACCCAGATTTCTGGAACTGGGCAATACATTGAGACCAAAAATGCTTTGGCAATCTTCAGATTTCATGATGTATTGCACATAGTCAAGGCATCCAGAGCCAGAGGCAGCAAAACAACCCAAAAACATCTTTGAACCTCAATCATATTTGACTAAAGGTACTGTGTTTGTTCTTTATAGGCCTCATTCTATTTTCGGTAAACAGTATAATGATGGGCTTTACCAAAGAGCTCTAACGTTGTCTCATCTGTACAATAGACTATTTCCCAGAAGAATTTTGGCTTACTTGTACATTTTGGCAAACTGCAGTTTAGCTTTTTTATCTCTCTGCTTCAGCAGTGGGGTCCTCCTGGGTCTCCTGCCATGACATTTAATTTAATTCAAAAGTTGAAAGATAATTTGTGCTAACATTGATGCACCTCGAGTCTGCAGGACAGCTTAAATTTCTTTGCGACTTGTTTGGGGCTAATTATCCACCATCCGGACTGTCCTACATTGCAACCTTTCATCAGTTTTTCTTTACAGTCCACGTCCAGGGAACTCAGCACCAGTGCCATGGGTTGTAAACTTCTTGATTATGCTGCACACAAAGGACAAAGGAACATCAAGATATCTGGAGATGGACTTGTAACTTTGACGAATTGGGAATCAATATTGTTGAAAAATACCAACAATCTCAGAAAGATCTCTTTGCTTTCTGTTCTCAATGATTAACCCCTTAACCCCCAAGGGTGGTTTGCACGTTAACCCCTTAAGCCCCGAGGGTGGTTTGCACGTTAATGACCGGGCCAATTTTTACAATTCTGACCACTGTCCCTTTGTGAGGTTATAACTCTGGAACGCTTCAACGGATCTTGGCGATTCTGACATTGTTTTCTCGTGACATATTGTACTTCATGATAGTGGTAAAATTTCTTCGATATAACTTGAGTTTATTTGTGAAAAAAATGAATATTTGGCAAAAATTTTGAAAATTTCGCAATTTTCCAACTTTTAATTTTTATGCCCTTAAATCACAGACATATGTCATGCAAAATACTTAATAAGTAACATTTCCCACATGTCTACTTTACATCAGCACAATTTTGGAACCAAAATTTTTTTTTGTGACGGAGTTATAAGGGTTAAAAGTTGACCAGCAATTTCTCATTTTTACAACACCATTTTTTTTTAGGGACCACATCTCATTTGAAGTCATTTTGACGGGTCTATATGATAGAAAATACCCAAGTGTGACACCATTCTAAAAACTGCACCCCTCAAGGTACTCAAAACCAATTTCAAGAAGTTTATTAACCCTTCAGGTGTTTCACAGGAATTTTTGGAATGTTTAAATAAAAATGAACATTTTACTTTTTTTCACACAAAATTTATTTCAGCTCCAATTTGTCTTATTTTACCAAGGGTAACAGGAGAAATTGGACCCCAAAGGTTGTTGTCCTATTTGTCCTGAGTACGCTGATACCCCATATGTTGGGGTAAACCCCTGTTTGGGCACACGGGAGAGCTCGGAAGGGAAGGAGCACTGTTTTACTTTTTCAACGCAGAATTGGCTGGAATTGAGATCGGACGCCATGTTGCGTTTGGAGAGCCCCTGATGTGCCGAAACAGTGGAAACCCCCCAATTATAACTGAAACCCTAATCCAAACACACCCCTAACCCTAATCCCAACAGTAACCCTAACCACACCTCTAACCCTGACACACCCCTAACCCTAATCCCAACCCTATTCCCAACCGTAAATGTAATCTAAACCCTAACCGTAACTTTAGCCCCAACCCTAACTTTAGCCCCAACCCTAACTGTAGCCTTAACCCTAGCCCCAACCCTAGCCCTAATGGGAAAATGGAAATAAATACTTTTTTTTATTTTTCCCTAACTAAGGGGGTGATGAAGGGGGGTTTGATTTACTTTTATAGCGAGTTTTTTAGCGGATTTTTATGATTGGCAGCCGTCACACACTGAAAGACGCTTTTTATTGCAAAAAATATTTTTTGCGTTACCATATTTTGAGAGCTATAATTTTTCCATATTTGAGTCCACAGAGTCATGTGAGATCTTATTTTTTGCGGGACGAGTTGACGTTTTTATTGGTAACATTTTTGGGCACGTCACATTTTTTGATCGCTTTTTATTCCGATTTTTGTGAGGCAGAATGACCAAAAACCAGCTATTCATGAATTTCTTTTGGGGGAGGCGTTTATACCGTTCCGCGTTTGGTAAAATTAATAAAGCAGTTTTATTCTTCGGGTCAGTACGCTTACAGCGATACCGCATTTATCTCATTTTTTTATGTTTTGGCGCTTTTATACGATAAAAACTATTTTATTGAAAAAATAATTATTTTTGCATCGCTTAATTCTCAGGACTATAACTTTTTTATTTTTTTGCTGATCATGCTGTATGGCGGCTCGTTATTTGCGGGACAAGATGACGCTTTCAGCGGTACCATGGTCATTTATATCAGTCTTTTTGATCACGTGTTATTCCACTTTTTGTTCGGCGGTATGATAATAAACCGTTGTTTTTTGCCTCGTTTTTTTTTTTTTTTTCTTACGGTGTTTACTGAAGGGGTTAACTAGTGGGCCAGTTTTATAGGTCGGGTCGTTACGGACGCGGCGATACTAAATATGTGTACTTTTATTGTTTTTTTTTATATATTTAGATAAAGAAATGTATTTATGGGAATAATATTTATTTTTTTTTTTTCATTATTTTGGAATATTTTTTTTAATTTTTTTTTACACATTTGGAAAATTTTTTTTTAACTTTTTTACTTTGCCCCAGGGGGGGACAATACAGATCGGTGATCTGTCAGTTTGCATAGCACTCTGACAGATCACCGATCTGAGAGAAGTGCAGGCTGCTTCACAGTGCCTGCTCTGAGCAGGCGTCTGTGAAGCCACCTCCCTCCCTGCAGGACCCGGATCCGCGGCCATCTTGGATCCGGGTCTGGAGCAGGCAGGGAGGGAGGTAAGACCCTCGCAGCAACGCGATCACATCGCGTTGCTGCGGGGGGCTCAGGGAAGCCCGCAGGGAGCCCCCTCCCTGCGCGATGCTTCCCTGCACCGCCGGCACATCGCGATCATGTTTGATCGCGGTGTGCCGGGGGTTAATGTGCCGGGGGCGGTCCGTGACCGCTCCTGGCACATAGTGCCGGATGTCAGCTGCGATATGCAGCTGACACCCGGCCGCGATCGGCCGCGCTCCCCCCGTGAGCGCGGCCGATCGCGTATGACGTACTATCCCGTCACCGGGAATTAAGTCCCAGGTCACCTTGACGGGATAGTACGTCATACGGGATTAAGGGGTTAATGACTGGGCCAATATTTACAATTCTGACCACTGTCCATTTATGAGGTTATAACTCTGGAACACTTCAACGGATCCTGATTATTCTGACACTGTTTTCTCATGACATATTGTACTTCATGATAGTGGTAAAATTTCTTTGATATTACTTGCGTTTATTTGTTTAAAAAATGGAAATTAGGTGAAAATTTTGAAAATCTCGCAATTTTGCAACTTTGAATTTTTATACCCTTAAATCACAGAGATGTGTCACACAAAATACTTAATAAGTAACATTTCCCACATGTCTACTTTACATCAGCACAATTTTGGAACCAAAATTTTTTTGTTAGGTAGTTATAAGGGTTAAATTTGACTAGCAATTTCTCATTTTTACAACACCATTTTTTTTTAGGGACCACATCACATTTGAAGTCACTTTGAGGGGTCTATATGATAGAAAATACCAAAGTGTGACACCATTCTAAAAATTGCACCCCTCAAAGTGCTCAAAACCACATTTAAGAAGTTTATTAACCCTTCAGGTGTTTCACAGGAATTTTTGGAATGTTTAAAAAAAAAATGAACATTTAACTTTTTTTCACAAAAAATTAACTTTAGCTCCGATTTGTTTTATTTTACCAAGGGTAAAATGAGAAATTGGACCCCAAAAGTTGTTGCACAATTTGTCCTGAATACGCCGATACCCCATATGTGGGGATAAACCACTGTTTGGGCGTATGGCAGAGCTCGGAAGGGAAGGAGCACCATTTGACTTTTCAATACAAAATTGACTGGAATTGAGATGGGACACCATGTCGCGTTTTGAGAGCCCCTGATGTGCCTAAACATTGAAACCCCCACAAGTGACACCATTTTGGAAAGTAGACCCCCTAAGGAACTTATGTAGATGTGTTGTGAGAACTGTGAACCCCAAGTGTTTCACTACAGTTTAGAATGCAGAGCCGTGAAAATAATTTTTTTTCCACAAAATTATTTTTTAGCCCCCAGTTTTGTATTTTCCCAAGGGTAAAAGGAGAAATTGGACCCCAAATGTTGTTGAGCAATTTGTCCTGAGTACGCTGATACCCCATATGTAGGGGGGAACCACCATTTGGACGCATGGCAGAGCTCGGAAGGGAAGGAGCGCAGTTTGAAATGCAGACTTAGATGGATTGGTCTGCAGGCGTCACGTTACATTTGCAGAGCCCCTGATGTACCTAAACAGTAGAAATCCCCCAAAAGTGACCCCATATTGGAAACTAGACCCCCCAAAGAACTTATCTAGATGTGTTGTGAGAACTTTGAACCCCCAAGTGATTCACTATAGCTTATAACACAGAGCCGTGAAAACAAAAAATGTTTTACTTTTTCCACAAAAATTATTTTTTAGCCCCCGGTATTGTATTTTCTCAAGGGTAACAGGAGAAATTAGACCCAAAAAGTTGTTGTCCAATTTGTTCTGAGTACGCTGATACCGCATATGTTGGGGTAAACCCCGGTTTGGGTGCACGGGAGCGCTCGGAAGGGAAGGAGCGCCGTTTAACTTTTTCACTGCAGAATTGGCTGGAATTGAGATCAGACGCCATGTCTCGTTTGGAGAGCCCCTGATGTGCCTAAACAGTGGAAACCCCCAAATTCTAACTGAAACCCTAACCAAGACACATCCCTAACCCTAATCCCAACCATAACCACACCATTAACCTGAACATGCCCCTAGCCCTAATCCCAACCACACCCCTAACCCCAACACACCCCTAACCCTAATCCCAAACCTAACCACACCCCTAACTCAACACACCACCAACACCAACCATTACCCTAACCACACCCCTAACCCTAATCCCAACCCTAATTCCAACCGTAAATGTAATCCAAACCCTAACTTTAGCCCCAACCCTAACTTTAGCCCCAACCCTAACTTTAGCCCCAACCCTAACTTTAGCTCCAACCCTAACTTTAGCCCCAACCCTAACCGTAGCCCCAACCCTAACTGTGGCCCCAAACCTAACTGTAGCCCCAACCCTAACCCTAATGGGAAAATGGAAATAAATACATTTTTTAAAAAATTTATTATTTTTCCCTAACTAAGGGGATCATGAAGGGGGGTTTGATTTACCTTATAGCGGGCTTTTTAGCGGATTTTTATGATTGGCAGCCGTCAGACACTAAAAGACGCTTTTTATTAGTTTTTTTTGCGTCTCCACATTTTGAGAGCTATAATTTTTCCATATTTTGGTCCACAGAGTCATATGAGGTCTTGTTTTTTTGCGGGAAGAGTTGACGTTTTTATTGGTACCATTTTCGGGCATGTGACTTTTTTTATCACTTTTTATTCCGATTTTTGTGAGGCAGAATGACCAAAAACCAGCTATTCATGAATTTCTTTGGGGAGGGGGGGGCGTTTATACCTTTCCACATTTGGTAAAATTGATAAAGCAGTTTTATTCTTCGGGCCAGTACGATTACAGCGATACCTCAATTACATCTTTTTTATGTTTTGGCACTTTTACACGATAAAAACTTTTATATAAAAAACTATTATTTTTGCATCGCTTTATTGTGAGGACTATAACTTTTTTATTTTTTCGCTGATGATGCTGTATGGTGGCTCATTTTTTCTGGGACAAGATGACGTTTTCAGCGGTACCATGGTTATTTATATCTGTCTTTTTGATCGCATGTTATTCCACTTTTTGTTTGGCGGTATGATAATAAAGAGTAGCTTTTTGCCTCTTTTTTTTCGGTTATCACTGAAGCGGCTAACTAGTGGGACAGTTTTATAGGTTGGGTCATTACGGACGCGAGGATACTAAATATGTGTACTTTTATTGTTTTTTTATTTAGATAAAGAAATACATTTATTGGAACAATATTTTTTTTTCTTTATTTAGGATTTTTAAAAAAAAAATTTTACACCTGTAAATATTTTTTTTTAACTTTTTTACTTTGTCCCAGGGGGGACATCATACTATAGTGTCAGATCGTTGATCTGACACTTTGAAAATAAGTGTGTCAGATCAGCGATCTGATAGGCACTGCAGGGAGGCTTCCCGGCACCTGCTCTGAGTAGGCGCTTGAAAGACACAACCCTGCAGGACCCGAAAGGCCCCCCGCGGCCATTTTGGATTCGGGCCTACAGGGAGGAGGAGGTAGGAGACCCTAGGAGGAACGCGATCACATCGCGTTGCTCCGAGAGTCTCAGGGAAGCACGCAGGGAGCCCCCTCCCTGCGCGATGCTTCCCTGTGCCGCTGGAACGCTGTGATCATGTTTGATCGCAGTGTTCCGGGGGTTAATGTGCCGTGAGTGGTCCCTGACCGCTCCTGGCACATAGTGCCGGATGTCAGCTGTAATAATCAGTTGACACCCAGCGGCGATTGGCCGCGCTCCCCCCGTGAGCGCGGCTGATCACGCTGGAAGTACTATCCTATCACTGGGAATTAAGTCCCAGGTCACCTCGATGGGATAGTACGTCCAATGGGATTAAGGGGTTAATGAAGCATACACAGACACAATGCAAAGATTGAGTCAACTCTTTGCTCACTCCTGTTGCTTGCCACAACTGAGTTTGAACAAGCATTAAATGCTTCAAACAAAATCTTTACCCACATGTTTGTAAAGGTGCCAACAATTTTGTCATGCCAATTTTTGCAGCTTTGGGGTGAAATTATGCCCAATTTGCCTTTTTTTCTCTTTTTTGTGTTGTTCCAATATACACAAAGGAAATAAACATGTGTACAGCAAAACGTTTCTGGGAGAAATACTTCATTTTCTGCAACAAATTCAGCCATGATTGTATTGCAAAAATCTCTGACTATCCCACTTTTCTGAATCCATCTGCTTGCTGCCAAAATAAACCTTCAGATGAATTGGTTTTTAACGTAAAAATTTTTTGCAACAAATCTGCCTCATGTTTATATATCCTAAAAGGAGCCGTGCGCCTCCAATATACTCATGCCTCATCATCCAAACCTTGGCAAACCTAAAGACAATCTCTCATGCTCAGATTTTTTTGGTCAGTGCCAAAAACACTCAAAAAGAAAGAGTTACAATTTAAAGACTAGGAAGTAAAAAAAAAAAAATCAGCACGTAGCTGTTTCTCTCTGGAGATGTGCCTGGCTTATTTACTGGGATCTGATAAATCACAACCAGGAAGCCTTCATGAACGTTCCTGAAGATGTTTATAATTTAAAGGAGCAATTAATTCGGAACAGTTACATAATTTAAAATAATTATTTCCTGAGCCATCTCCTTTTAGAATAATTGTTAGCCATCCATTTGTAAATTGCCAATATATTCCACCCTAGGATGAGCGTGTGGAATGCATGTCCCATTAATTGGCAGCGACAAGTTATAGAACACAGACATATTGCTTGTGACATTAACTAGCCACAATTTTCTCTTCTAGAAATCTGCAAGATTATTTTTGCTTTGAGTAGCAGGTATTAGAGCATGGAACAGTAGGAAGAAATGGCAAGTTCAAAGGAATTCACGGCCCCTTAACTCTTACACAAGAGGATGGCGAATTTATCTTTGATGCAAAGTTATGTACATTTAAATAAGCCAGATACAAAAACTGCAACAAAGCAATCAATGAAACAATAGAAAAACTTCAAACATTCATTATGGCGAGCTCCTTTGGAGATTCATACAATTAGCTTTTGATTCACTTTACCATTCATGGTATAATTATAGTAGAAAACCATGAAAACTTGCTCTTTTTGTAAAGTTGAATATTGTATTTTTATATACAATTGGAAAACCAGTAAACCCCCACTTGCTTATATTATCAAAAATACAAGAAAATAAGTATGAAATAATTTTTGGGTCACAATTGGACATTTTTACCAAAATAAAGATTTCTAAAATAATTTCAAGACACTTTAAAGGGAGTTTATAGGATGTTACATAAATGAGAAGCTCATGTGAGATATATATACACACACACACACACACACACACACACACACACACACACTACCGTTCAAAAGTTTTGGGTCACTTAGAAAATTCCTTATTTTTGAAAGAAAAGAACATTTTTTTCCAATGAAGCTAATATTAAATAATTCAGAAATACACTCTATACAGGTCCTTCTCAAAAAAATAGCATATAGTGTTAAATTTCATTATTTACCATAATGTAATGATTACAATTAAACTTTCATATATTATAGATTCATTATCCACCAACTGAAATTTGTCAGGTCTTTTATTGTTTTAATACTGATGATTTTGGCATACAACTCCTGATAACCCAAAAAACCTGTCTCAATAAATTAGCATATCAAGAAAAGGTTCTCTAAACGACCTATTACCCTAATCTTCTGAATCAACTAATTAACTCTAAACACATGCAAAAGATACCTGAGGCTTTTAAAAACTCCCTGCCTGGTTCATTACTCAAAACCCCCATCATGGGTAAGACTAGCGACCTGACAGATGTCAAGAAGGCCATCATTGACACCCTCAAGCAAGAGGGTAAGACCCAGAAAGAAATTTCTCAACAAATAGGCTGTTCCCAGAGTGCTGTATCAAGGCACCTCAATGGTAAGTCTGTTGGAAGGAAACAATGTGGCAGAAAACGCTGTACAACGAGAAGAGGTGACCGGACCCTGAGGAAGATTGTGGAGAAGGACCGATTCCAGACCTTGGGGATCCTGAGGAAGCAGTGGACTGAGTCTGGTGTGGAAACATCCAGAGCCACCGTGCACAGGCGTGTGCAGGAAATGGGCTACAGGTGCCGCATTCCCCAGGTAAAGCCACTTTTGAACCATAAACAGCGGCAGAAGCGCCTGACCTGGGCTACAGAGAAGCAGCACTGGACTGTTGCTAAGTGGTCCCAAGTACTTTTTTCTGATGAAAGCAAATTTTGCATGTCATTCGGAAATCAAGGTGCCAGAGTCTGGAGGAAGACTGGGGAGAAGGAAATGCCAAAAAGCCTTAAGTCCAGTGTCAAGTACCCACAGTCAGTGATGGTGTGGGATGCCATGTCAGCTGCTGGTGTTGGTCCACTGTGTTTCATCAAGGGCAGGGTCAATGCAGCTAGCTATCAGGAGATTTTAGAGCACTTCATGCTTCCATCGGCTGAAATGCTTTATGGAGATGAAGATTTCATTTTTCAGCACGACCTGGCACCTGCTCACAGTGCCAAAACCACTGGTAAATGGTTTACTGACCATGGTATTACTGTGCTCAATTGGCCTGCCAACTCTCCTGACCTGAACCCCATAGAGAATCTGTGGGATATTGTGAAGAGAAAGTTGAGAGACGCAAGACCCAACACTCTGGATGAGCTTAAGGCCGCTATTGAAGCATCCTGGGCCTCCATAACATCTCAGCAGTGTCACAGACTGATTGCCTCCATGCCATGCCGCATTGAAGCAGTCATTTCTGCCTAAGGATTCCCGACCAAGTATTGAGTGCATAACTGAACATTATTATTTGATGGTTTTTTTGTTTGTTATTAAAAAACACTTTTATTTGATTGGCCGGGTGAAATATGCTAATTTATTGAGACAGGTTTTTTGGGTTATCAGGAGTTGTATGCCAAAATCATCAGTATTAAAACAATAAAAGACCTGACAAATTTCAGTTGGTGGATAATGAATCTATAATATATGAAAGTTTAATTGTAATCATTACATTATGGTAAATAATGAAATTTAACACTATATGCTAATTTTTTGAGAAGGACCTGTATATTGTTAATGTGGCAAATGACTATTCTAGCTGCAAACGTTTGGTTTGTAATGCAATATATTCATAGGTGCATAGAGGCCCATTTCCAACAACCATCTTATGGTACTTGGTGTTTGCTAACTGTGTTAGAAGGCTGATCGATGGTTAGAATACCCTTAAAAACCCTTGTGCAAGTATGTTAGCACAGCTGAAAACAGTTTGGCTGATTAGAGAACCTATAAACCTGACCTTCCTTTGAGCTACTTGAGAATCTGGAGCATTACATTTGTTGGTTCCATTAAACTCTCAAAATGGCCAGAAAAAAAGAACTTTCATGTGAAACTCGACAGTCTATTCTTGTTCTTAGAAATGAAGGTTATTCCATGCAACAAATTGCCAAGAAACTGAAGATTTCCTACAACGGTATGTACTACTCCCTTCAGAGGAGAGCACAAACAGGCTCTAACCAGAGTAGAAAGAGAAGTGGGAGGCCCCGCTGCACAACTGAGCAACAAGACAAGTACATTAGAGTCTGTAGTTTGAGAAATCTACGTCCTCAACTGGCAGCTTCATTAAATAGTACACGCAAAATGCCAGTGTCAACCTCTACAGTGAAGAGGCTACTCTGGGATGCTGGCCTTCAGGGCAGAGTGGCAAAGAAAAAGCCATATCTGAGTCCGGCTAATAAAAGGAAAAGCTTAATATGGGCAAAAGAACACAGACAGAGGAAGATTGGAAAAAAGTGTTATGGTCAGACGAATCCAAGTTTGAGGTGTTTGGATTACACAGAGGAACCTTTGTGAGACACAGAACAACTGAAAAAATGTTGAAAGAGTGCCTGATGCCATCTGTCAAGCATGGAGGAGGTAATGTGATGGTCTGGGGTTGCTTTGGTGCTGGTAAAGTGGGAGATTTGTACAAGGTAAAAGGGATTTTGAGTAAGGAAGGCTTTCACTCCATTTTGCAATGCTATATATATATATATATATATATATATATATATATATAAATGTACACACACCTATATGTGTGTGTGTGTGTGTGTGTGTGTGTGTGTGTGTGTGTGTGTGTGTGTGTGTGTGTGTGTGTGTGTGTGTGTGTGTGTGTGTGTATAAACAGCTTTGGTGTGAAAATGAAAAAAATCATCTATTCTGTCAGGGATGTACACAATAGATAACGGTCAGCCATACGATGGCTCAATTGACAGTAATGTCTCCCGATATACACAGGAGTGCCTGCTTTGCTGAATGCTCTGATGTTCTCCATGAAAGATCCACAGAGAGACTTCCCTGGCAGTGAGCTATCTGAACAAAAAGACTGGACATACCGAACCCTAATCTACCTGGACATCACCTGTCGAAGGGAGAGTCGGGAAGACACCATACACATTAACTGGTCAACTGAAAATTAGCTTATTAGAAGGTGCTTACAGTTTTTTTTGCAGCAGATCCCAAGGAAAATCTATTTGCCAATACACAATGATGCCAATTAACCAATCCAATTCAGACAGCGTAAACTTACAGGTATATTATACCAAATTGTGCAAGAAATTTAGCACATATCACTTACTATCTATGGTATATAATTTCCTGCCATAGGCAGAGTTTCTAGTTTTCATATGGAAAATGACTATCTTGAAAGCATCATTAATTTGATGATTCAATTGAGAACAATGCAGAGCCACTCAGTAGGGACCGCATGAATGGATGACACGTGATACAACATTTACCACATAGAGAGGAAAGTAAAGTTTAAGGAGAGTTCAAAGACGATGGCAGCGTATCGTCTAAGATTGGAGATGCTGGACTTAGCATGAGCGATTGATAACCAGCACGTTTATCAGAGAAAGGACTGTTGTCATGACCAAACCTCATGGAGATATGTAGAGTATATTCATGGCTGGAACTGTGCATTCTATGGAACTAAGCATCTCCACATTCAGCCCTATGTTCTGCTCTGTTTTTGCCTTCTCCACTTAACACCCGCAGAAATCAATGCTTATAGAAAGACTGATCTGAACGTTACGGTGAAGGAGGCTTCACTGCGATTTCCTTAAGATGTTAAATGCCACAATTCAACATCTATTTGTTCCTGTTGAGAAAATAAAAGTGTCAGAAGAACATCTATTGAAGATCCAAATAATTTTTGATGTCTCCTGCTACTTAACTTTATATCTTTCATGACAATTGCTAAATCAATGATGAATGCTAATTGTAGAAACCAAATGTGCTCTAATGAATCAAGCACATTACAAATACCCTGGGAGCATGTGAATATTATTTTCTAATAGTAGAAAAGATGCCTCATTACCATTACAGTCAGTTGCATCCTTCCCCCTAAAGACAAACAAAAAGCCAATGCTGTTATGATGCATTTTCGCTAATGTCCTTATTTATCTGTGATGACTGTTATCAATTATTTTAGGTCAATGGAACCCCAAACTAATCATTCTTAATGGATCCTCCTAATGCATATTACAAGTAAAACATCAGTATGTACAAATCAGATACTTTACTCAACAAAGAATAAACCAAAGCATATTGGCTAATGGGTGAGGAGTGATAATAGATGTGAAATTACTTAATATTTCATAAGCCTTGATATAATAGTAGCACGCACAAATATAGAAATGAGTCCACTCTCACAGACTGTATTGTACTGGTTTAGAAACCAGGAGATTGGAGAATGTTATGTAACCTTTTTTTTTTTTTTTTTTTTTTTTTTTTTAAGACCTGTGTGAGCGGCATTCAATGAACTCACCCAGTGCACACATAGGATCGATATCACAAGGTTAATAAATTATGGTAAGGCGCAGATCAGAGCAAAAAAAGTGGGTTTCATGTGCGAGATGTGCAAGCCCTCAGGAGGAGATTTTGCTTAAAAGTAATCTGTCATGACTTTCTAATGAATGTTAGGAAATCGTGGCAACAATGTCACTTTCATAGCATTTCTCATAAATGTCCATCTATGTTGGAAAATTAGATGGTTTGTAGTCTTAGATCTGGGTTAAGGAACTTGAAATTTTAACAAAAATATACACAAATTACCAGTAAGTATAAGTCCTTTCATCCAACTCTACAGACAAAAAAAATTATGCCAGTGTACAAAAATAATCACTTATCCCTTAGATAGGCAATAATTGTGAGTGCGTCCCACTGTTAAAATCTCAACACATCAGTAAGCTGAATGGTCGTGCATGTGCCCTACAGCTCTAACCATTCAACTCCACCTGGCTGCGGACATGCTGGCATGGGAGAAGGAAGGACAAAACCAGGGACAAACATTGAGACTCATAAATAGAGATGCAGTGAAATGAATTTAAGGACCAGGTCCAGCATTCATATCCGTAATCTATGGCTGCCGGATGGAAGCCCAGTGAACCGTCTCTTAGTCGATAGCATCCCGGGCTTCTTTTTAGGTAAGGCAGCCTAGTGCAACATTATCGTTGCGATGTGATGCATGCGATGTTGTGCCAGGACTGCTAATCAGAAGGGGTGGATGCGGGCAGGTAGGAAGCAGTTCGCTAGAGTTCCTGGTTGGCTAAAACAAATTACTTGTGCAACCACCGGACTGGGTCCTGCAAATTGAATTGCACCAACTCTACTTAATGAATTACCAATATTACCTATCCAGTGTATAGGGAATAATTATACAAGATCAAAATATCTTTAAAGAGGTATTCCTTAACCTCAAGACCACATGCACATGTTATTAATTACTGCATGACCCCTACACTAATATTAGACAGTGCCATTCATAACTTTTGTAATAATGAGTAACAACCTTTGTGGATGCTGAAATTGGTTGGATTAGATTTCTTCCCTTGCTTCTATAGTCACAACATGTCCACAGCACTTTACAAACATTATCATTATTCATTGTCACCAGTTACCCTAAAATACATATTAATAGAGTGAAATCCAGCTGAATAAGATGGGTTTTATTTGGATTTCAGAAGAAATGCAGACTAAATGTGAAATTATGAGACATTGAGGAAAAAATGTTGAATCAATCGCTCACTGTGCAATGAATGCTGAAATTTGTTTTTTATGTGCAATGGGTGATGTTTCAAATATTCCTGAACACCAGAGAATATGTCCAAAAAAAAAAGTAAAGGACATCCAGAAAAAGGAGATATAATCTTATAATTTTATTCCATATACAGTATGTCAAACAATTAAAATCTTTATGTTGATGATAGAAAAAAACAAAACACTTTTCTGGCGGTGATAGAGTCATAGACTCTATTTTCTACCACCAACATGTGGATTTTAATTGTTTGACATATATGCAATAAAATTTGAAAATTTGTAAAAATAAAGATGATCTGCACAATGTAAAACTGTATATATGTTAGAAGGCTCGCATATATGAATGAGCAATCAGAATGTAAAACAGAAACGGTAAAGGGCAAATTCACCTGGTATTATTTCTGAGCTGGGTTATGTATATTGAGGACTTTTTCAGATGCTTGTTTTTCTTGAACAAAAAAAGTTTTTATGTGTGTACTAGATCAGATTTTGATCAGTATTTGGTAGCTATTTCGGTCTTAATCATCAGTGATTTTATCATATGTAAAAAAGAAAACAAAAATAATGCAAAGCTTTTTCTACCCATTAAAATGTTAAAAACAGGACAAAGATTGCACACGGATGTCAGTTTTTTTATGATGTCCGTGATTTTCACAGACCAACACCCTTTTATGGTCTATGATTAGAATTAAAAAACTGATGTCTGATTTCTTTTGCAGACACCAGATCAGCAAAAAAAAACAAGGAAATGTGAAGAGCCACAAAGACTATGGAGTACATGTTGCACGTGAATTAAGAATGTCTGGAAGAGGAGTTACGATGGAAAAAAATGTACAAAGGAAACGTTAATTAAATGTTGAATCATTTTTCAAATGGTTCAAAAGTTGTTTAAAAAATTGGAGAGGAAGCAAAACTCAATTTACTGATCTCCTTAAATTTTGATGTTTTCAGGGTCTTTCCCAAGTCATACCATTTTCCTGCATGTTGGCACAAAGGATATGCTACGAAATGCTAGCTCTGCCAATCACTAGCATAACGTGGACTTTGCTCAGCCAGTGATTTGCTGAGTGGCATATCTTGGCATACCAGGAAGAAGAAATCTCAGGTGTACCAGGCAGTAATGGGTAATTTCTTAATTTATTACTATTCATATAACCTATTGTAGCAGAGCCAGGTATGACAGTGTTAAGTCTCCTAGCACTGCAGATTGATTAGATGTACCTGCCTAGCTTTCTAATAAAACAAGGACTTGTGTTCACTAGAGGTGTGTCAGTTTGCTGGATGGAGCAGAGTTGAGTTTGCTAAGGCTGGTGAGTGTCCAGCCAAAATGTGAGCTGTAGCTTAAAAAGACTTGTCTTGGTCTCTCTCTGAATGCAGACTGCATAGGTCAGCTAGAAAAGCTGAGCAGTCAAGCCATGGAAGCTGCAGAGAACCATGTGGAAGCTGCAGCCTGTTAAGTGTGAACTGTGCATGGAATTGAGCACTTCTGTTTGGCACTGGAAGCTGCTGGAGCTCAGCCTGAAGGGGATATCAAGACTCGTGGGATCGGGCTTCTTGTGTATTAAGTTTGCTCAGAAAGGACTGCAATCTTTCCATGTGAGCCCACACTGATGTATCTATGCTCTGTTAAGTAAACGTTCTATTTGCTGTTTTACTTTTGTGCCCAGAAGAGGCCATTTCTGGTTTTGAATCCCTTGTAGTTTTATTAAAGTAATTAAACTGCACACTGTCACACACGTGGATTGTGGACCCAATGTGCCATGAGCCGGGATTACCCAGGAGGAGCGTGGCTAAGCGGCTACTTGGTCTTCTCTAAATCTCCTGATGGTGGTTAGGTTTGTGCTACTGGTAGCCACCAGGTACCACTCCTGGGCAGTCTTGGTACTGCAGCAGCTAACCCCAAGGGTCAGGATCAAAGTCAAAGACACAGAGTTGAATTACTGGCAGGACAGAATTCGGATACTGGTTCAGGTACCGCCGGAGCAGTTACAGGCTCAGGTACCACCAAAGCAGTTTCAGGTTCAAACAATACGGGTAACAGAACAGGTTCTGATTCCAACAACACGAGTTTCAGCACCAAGTTCTGGTTTAGACAATACAGGACTCAAAATCTGGGACCTGGCAACGTAACAGTTGCACAAATTAAGTAAGGAAACTACAGGGGTTCAGGCACCTCCCTAATGGGGAGGGTGCTTTATATACTGATGCCTCCCAACTATTGGTGGGCAGCATTTCCAAAGTGTGGGTGCTACCCCTCACCTTAAGAAACGGTTATAGGGAGATGGACAAGCAGGGACACCAGCATTTTTGCTACACAGCTGTTTGAATGCTACCTATTGCCTGAGAAATGGAATCTACACACCATGTACTGTATGAATTTGTGTGTATATTCATTCATTTACTTATATGAGTTACACACTTTCACACAAAGATCTTGATGGTGGGAATGCATCCCATGGTGTTTTCCACATTCCAATAAATATTGCCATGTAAAAGCAGATTGATTTACAATGGGAATGATGTTTCCAATCAATATGATCAAGCACTTGCTTTCCTCGAAATAAGAGAATCAATACAAATTAATGTTACACTGAGTATAGCAATAATGTTCTTCTGTAGCGAAAAAATCTGAAGCTCATCCAATAAATTTTCCAACTTGCAGAACAGATTTCCTTTATTCGGAAACTTTCATTTTGTTGCCATAGACTCCTATTTTATTGGAACAAACACGTTTCCTTCATTAGATTGTTCTTATTTATTGCTATACAAATGTGCACTTCATTTGATGAAAGCGTCTGAAGATCCATTTCTAAGTCTCAACAACTGGGACATGGGTAGTAAATCCTTTACTGCAAGAGGAGCGAATGAAGGTGACAAGCTCTCCTATTGTATGTTTGCTGGAAAGAGGCCCTGAATGTTTTAAATTCTGTTTGTGAAAACTGAAATTCCTTGGTTATGGCAGATGGTGTTTGTGATAAATCTGCCGCTAGCAAAATAACAGTAACCAACAACTTATCCGTGGGGAGAGCAAAAAGGAAAAGTGGCTTTAAAGGAAATAATAGATATTTGCTTGGAATTTTGAAAAAATAAAAATTGAGAAAAATACATATAAGGCTACTTTCACACTAGCGTTGTGCACTGCACGTCCCTATGCGTCTTTTTGGAGAAAAAAAGCATCCTGCAAAAATGCTTGCAGGATGCGTTTTTTCTCCATTGACTTGCATTAGCGACGCAGTGCGACGCATTGCCACACGTCACAACCGTCGTGCGACGGTTGCGTCGGACCGTCGCCACCAAAAAACTTTGCTTGTAACGTTTTTTGGTGCGTCGTGCCCGTCTCCGCCCCCGCCTCCCCGCACCTCACAATGGGGCAGCGGATGCGTTGAAAAACAGCATCCGCTGCCCCGTTGTGCGGCGCTTGCACAGTATGAAAGTAGCCTAAAGTGAAAAGTTTCTGTATCATTAATTTCCTTTAGAGCTCATGACAGAAACATAACCCAGGCTTTCCAATACACAGTAAAATCGAGACAAATTTATATATCTATGTACAGTGGGGAAGAAAAGTATTTAGTCAGCCACCAATTGTGCAAGTTCTCTCACTTAAAAAGATGAGAGAGGACTGTAAATGACATCATAGGTAGACCACAACTAGGAGAGTCAAAATGAGAAAACAAATCCAGAAAATCACCTTGTCTGATTTGGCAAGATTTATCGTGCAAATTATGGTGGAAAATAAGTATTTGGTCATTAACAAAAGTTCATCTCAATATTTTTTTATATATCCTTTTTTGGCATTGACAGAGGTCAAACGTTTTCTGTAAGTCTTCACAAGGTTGGCACACACTGTTGGTGGTATGTTGGCCCATTCCTCCATGCAAATCTCCTCTAGAGCAGTGATGTTTTGGGCCTGTGCCTGGGCAACACGGACTTTCAAAGCCACTCATTCATTACCCTGGTGTGCTTGGGTTCATTGTCATGCTGAAAGACCCATACACGTTTCATCTTCAATGCCCTTGCTGATGGAAGGAGGTTTGTACTCAAAATCTCACGATACATGGCCCCAATCAATCTTTCATGTACATGGATCAGTTGTCCTGTTCCCTTTGCAGAGAAACGGCTCCAAAGTATGATGTTGCCACCCCCATGCTTCACAGTAGGTATGGTGTTCTTTGGATGCAACTCAGCATTCTGTCTCCTCCAAACACGACGAGTTTTGTTTCTACCAAACAGTTCTACTTTGGTTTCATCAAACCATAAGACTACTTCCAAATATGCTTCTGGATAATCCAAATGCTCTCTAGCAAACTTCAGACGGGCCCGGACATGTATTGGCTTAAGCAGGGGGACACGTCTGGCACTGCAGGATCCGAGTCCCTGGCAGCGTAGTGTGTTACAGTGGTCCCAGCTCTATGCAAGTCATTCACTAGGTCCCCCTGTGTGGTTAAGGGATTTTTGCTCGTTCTTGTGATAATTTTGACCCCACGGGGTGAGACCTTGCGTGGAGCCCCATATCGAGGGGAATTATCAGTGGTCTTGTATGTCTTCCATTTTCTTATTATTGCTCCCACAGTTGATTTCATCACACCAAGCTGCTTGCCTATTGCAGATTCAGTCTTCCCAGCCTGGTGCAGGGCTACAATTTTGTTTCTGGCGTCCTTTGACAGCTCTTTGGTCATCACCATAGTGGAGTTTGGAGTGTGACTGTTTGAGGTTGTGGACAGGTGTCTTTTATACTGATAAGTTCAAACAGGTGCCATTACTACAGGTAATGAGTGGAAGACAGAGGAGCTTCTTAAATGAGAAGGTACAGGTCTGTGATAACCAAAAATCTTGCATGTTTTTAAGTGACCAAATACTTAATTTCCACCATAATTAGCAAAATAAATCTTGCCAAATCAGACTGATTTTATGAATTTGTTTTCTGATTTTGACTCTCATAGTTGTGGTCTACCTATGATGTCAATTACAGGTCTCTCTCAACTTTTTAAGTGGTTGAACTTGCACAGTTGGTGGCTGACTAAATACTTTTTTTCCCCACTGTATGTATTTTCATATAAAAAGGTTGTCCAATACCAACATGCTGATGATAGAATAGGTCATCAATATCTCATCAGTGGGGTCCAACAATTGGCATCCCCACATATCAGCTGTTACCTGCTGCAGCTGGATGTACACCCAGTACAGAGTCAAAACTTCATGGCTCCATACACTGTTTAGTGGCTGCTCCCAGGCAATTCTATTAAAAAGGGAATGGGAAATGAGCAGCATGAACCATGATTAGTCATTGAGTCACGCTGAGTCAGCTACTGCCAGAGCAGTTAGCAGCTAATTGGTGAGGGTGAGAGTAATTTAGGGATATAATATAATACACTGCTCAAAAAATATAGGGAAAACTTTAACAGAATATAACTCCAAGTAAATCAAATTTCTGTGAAATCAAACTGTCCACTTTGGAAGCAAAACAGTTTGACAATCAATTTCACATGCTGTTGTGTAAATGGAATAGACAACAGATGGAAACTAGATGGGTATTTCCTGAAGGAACTACAGATAGTGCTTTGGAATGGTGCCCGGGCTGCCCCTGCAAGACTTTCACACTTGGGTGCCCCTCAGGCGCTGGTTTGGTAGTTGTAGCCCCTCAGGGTTGAGGCCGCTCTGGGTCCGATTTGGTGGGCCGGGTCGCTCTGGGTCCGATTTGGTGGGCCGGGTCGCTCTGGGTCCGATTTGGTGGGCCGGGTCGCTCTGGGTCCGATTTGGTGGGCCGGGTCGCTCTGGGTCCGATTTGGTGGGCCGGGTCGCTCTGGGTCCGATTTGGTGGGCCGGGTCGCTCTGGGTCCGATTTGGTGGGCCGGGTCGCTCTGGGTCCGATTTGGTGGGCCGGGTCGCTCTGGGTCCGATTTGGTGGGCCGGGTCGCTCTGGGTCCGATTTGGTGGGCCGGGTCGCTCTGGGTCCGATTTGGTGGGCCGGGTCGCTCTGGGTCCGATTTGGTGGGCCGGGTCGCTCTGGGTCCGATTTGGCGGGCCGGGTCGCTCTGGGTCCGATTTGGCGGGCCGGGTCGCTCTGGGTCCGATTTGGCGGGCCGGGTCGCTCTGGGTCCGATTTGGCGGGCCGGGTCGCTCTGGGTCCGATTTGGCGGGCCGGGTCGCTCTGGGTCCGATTTGGCGGGCCGGGTCGCTCTGGGTCCGATTTGGCGGGCCGGGTCGCTCTGGGTCCGATTTGGCGGGCCGGGTCGCTCTGGGTCCGATTTGGCGGGCGGCGCCACTCTGGGTCCGATTTGGCAGCCCGGGTCACTCTGGGTCCGATTTGGCGGGCGGCGCCACTCTGGGTCCGATTTGGCGGCCCGGGTCACTCTGGGTCCGATTTGGCGGCCCGGGTCACTCTGGGTCCGATTTGGCGGCCCGGGTCACTCTGGGTCCGATTTGGCGGGCGGCGCCACTCTGGGTCCGATTTGGCGGGCGGCGCCACTCTGGGTCCGATTTGGCGGGCGGCGCCACTCTGGGTCCGATTTGGTGGGCGGCGCCACTCTGGGTCCGATTTGGCGGGCGGCGCCACTCTGGGTCCGATTTGGCGGGCGGCGCCACTCTGGGTCCGATTTGGCGGGCGGCGCCACTCTGGGTCCGATTTGGCGGGCGGCGCCACTCTGGGTCCGATTTGGCGGGCGGCGCCACTCTGGGTCCGATTTGGCGGGCGGCGCCACTCTGGGTCCGATTTGGCGGGCGGGGGCACTCTGGGTCCGATTTGGCAAGCGGGGGCACTCTTGTCCGATTTGGTGGGCTGGGTCCGATTTGGTGAGCGGGGCAATAATGATAAAACTACAGATAGTGCTTTGTAATTGTGCTGTACTGTCACTTTAAGAGCTGATATTATCTGACAAAACTTGTGACCTGGTGGGCTGGTAGAGTTTATAGGCGTTGGCATAGTAACTGGGTCTCACTGCGCATATCAATGAGGTAATCAGCCAGGTGGCAGTTATTTTTAGAAATTGCCTCAGAAATCAGGCCCATTATAAACGTATTGGAAAATTTCCCTATTGAAATGCATTGAGACACTTTTTTCAAACGCAAATTGAGCCAAAACTACAAATCCGATAGACACGAAAAATACTTAGCACACCTCTCAGGAACGCTGGCTTCGAAATGACACCTCACTGGAGTCTGTGAGTTTAGCGGTTCGGGCCGCATTACGTGCGGACTGAATAATAATAAGAAGAAGTTTACCACGGTGGAATAACAGTATAGTGCTTTGTTCCAAAGCACTATAATAATAAGAAGAAGAAGTTTACTACGATGGAATAACAGTATAGTGCTTTGTTCCAAAGCACTATAATAATAATAATAAGAAGAAGTTTACCACGGTGGAATAACAGTATAGTGCTTTGTTCCAAAGCACTATAATAAGAAGTTTACCACGGTGGAATAACAGTATAGTGCTTTGTTCCAAAGCACTATAATAATAAGAAGTTTACCACGGTGGAATAACAGTATAGTGCTTTGTTCCAAAGCACTATAATAAGAAGAAGTTATCCACGATGGAATAACAGTATAGTGCTTTGTTCCAAAGCACTATAATTATTGACAATTATCAAGACACACTCAATAAAGGAGTGGTTCTGCAGGTGGGGACCACAGACCACATCTCAGTACCAATGCTTTCTGGCTGATGTTTTGGTCACTATTGAATGTTGGTTGTGCTCTCACACTCGTGGTAGCATGAGACGGACTCTACAACCCACACAAGTGGCTCAGGTGGTGCAGCTCATACAGGATGGCACATCAATGCAAGCTGTGGCAAGAAGGTTTGCTGTGTCTGTCAGTGTTGTGTCCAGAGGCTTGAGGCACTACCAGGAGACAGGCCAGTACACCAGGAGACATGGAGAGGGCCGTAGGAGGGCAACAACCCAGCAGCAGGACTGCTACCTCAGCCTTTGTGCAAAGAGGAACAGGAGGAGCACTGCCAGAGCCCTGCAAAATTACCTCCAGCAGGCCACAAATGTGCATGTGTCTGCACAAATGGTTAGAAACTGACTCCATGAGGATGGTCTGACTGCCCGACACCCACAGATGGGGGTTATGCTCACAGCCCAACACCGTGCAGGATGCTTGGCATTTGCCACAGAACACCAGGATTGGCAAATTTGCCACTGGCGCCCTGTGCTCTTCACAGATGAAAGCAGGTTCACACTGAGCACATTTGACAGATGTGACAGAGTCTGGAGAAGCCGTGGAGAGAAATCTGCTGCCTGAAACATCCTTCAAGATGACCGGTTTGGCAGTGGGTCAGTATTGGTGTGGGTGGCATTTCTTTGAAGGGTCGCACAGCCCTCCATGTGCTCGCCAGAGGTAGCCTGACTGCCATTATGTACCGAGAAAACATCCTCAGACCCCTTGTGAGACCATATGCTAGTGCCGTTGGCCCAGGGTTCCTCCTAATGCAGGACAATGCCAGACCTCATGTGGCTGGAGTGTATCAGCAGTTCCTGTAAGATGAAGGCAATGAAATTATGAGAATAGAAACAAGGCGCACAGCCATATAATATAATATAGGTACGGAGGGTGCAAAAAGCAGTGATAAACAAAACCAGAAAAAATATTTATAGAGAAAGCATCACTGCATAGCATGCACACCATCCAAATAATAACAAATGCATAAGAAAAAATATAAATATAATTTATTAATGCGCTGAAAACACACCAAACAATAAATAAAACATACTTAAAAACTGACACAAAACATAACAGGTTGAATCATATACAAAATAAGGCAACCACCAAAACCTGACTAAACTGGCTCATATGATAGAATCCCGTGTGGCCATAACAAGGTAGAAGCCACTAATAAGGATCTAACAAAGGGAAATAAATATATTCCCACAAGTACATGTGACATTCCCTGAGGAAGCCCGGTTCGCCGGGCGATACGCGTGGGATAATTGTTTACATCAGGTTGTATGCACTGTGTGATCTCATTATGAGCTACTATTTGTGCTGCTTATATGGCTATATTGCCTTTCCTTTGTCCGGTTTATTCTAGGACTTTGGTCTACTATCTGGCTAAGGCCATGTACTTGTGGGAATATATTTATTTCCCTTTGTTAGATCCTTATTAGTGGCTTCTACCTTGTTATGGCCACACGGGATTCTATCATATGAGCCAGTTTAGTCAGGTTTTGGTGGTTGCCTTATTTTGTATATGATTCAACCTGTTATGTTTTGTGTCAGTTTTTAAGTATGTTTTATTTATTGTTTGGTGTGTTTTCAGCGCATTAATAAATTATATTTATATTTTTTCTTATGCATTTGTTATTATTTGGATGGTGTGCATGCTATGCAGTGATGCTTTCTCTATAAATATTTTTTCTGGCAATGAAATTATGGACTGGCCTGCCTGTTCCCCAGACCTGTATCTGATTGAAAATATCTGGTACATCATGTCATCCACCAACGTCACGTTGCACCACAGACCGTCCAGGAGTTGGCGGATGCTTTAGTCCAGGTCTCGGAGGAGATCCCTCAGGAGATCATCCGCCGCCTCATCAGGAGCATGCCCAGGCATTGTAGGGAGGTCATACAGGCACATGGAGGCAACACACACACACACAACTGAACATCATTTCCTTGTCTTGAGGCATTTCCACTGAAGTTGGATCAGCCTGTAATTTGATTTCCCACTTTGATTTTGAGTATCATTCCAAATCCAGACCTCCATGGGATATTAGTTTTGATTTACATTGATCATTTTTATGTTTTATTGTTCTCAACACATTCCACTATGTAATGAATAAAGATTTGCAACTGAAATATTTCATTCAGTGATATCTAGGATGTTGTATTTTAGTGTTCCCTTTATTTTATGTATTATATATTCCACTCTGATCACATTGAGTAATGGTGACAGGTGTAAACTGTTGCCCAGGGCCATGCGCTGGGCTAGGATAAAATGCTTCCAGGCTTCAGCTACCACTATGCACTGGGCATGCTCAGTTCACAGTTGAGGTAGCCAAAGCATAAAAGAAAGAGGTAGGATGCCGACCGCAGTCTCCTGCACTCTGTGTCTGTCCTATTTGCTGTGTGCCAGTGTTGTACTCTGAGAAACACCAGACAAAAAATAACAGCCCCCCAGAGGCTGAAGTAATGAATAATAAAAGAATAAATATTATAACAGGTCATTTTAAACAGTTGTATATGAACCTTTTTTATGCATAAATTGTGATACATTTCCTATAAGAAAAGAGGAAGACTAAAATCTACTACCTCCTGTTCTTGAAACTTATCCTCTCCCATTGCTTTGTGTCACTGAGGTCTTGAATTTGACTTCGATCAAGGCACTATGGTCGAGTAGGTTGTATAATTCCTGTGCTTATTTTCCAAGTTCTCCAGCTCTCTTGATTACTGTCTAAATCCAGTATCTTATTTACAGTGCCTACAAGTAGTATTCAACCCCCTGCAGATTTAGCAGGTTTACATATTTGGAATTAACTTGGCATTGTGAGATTTGGACTGTAGATCAGCCTGGAAGTGTGAAATGCACTGCAGCAAAAACGAATGTTATTTCTTTGTTTATTTTTTTTTTTTAAATTGTGAAAAGTCTTTTCAGAGGGTCATTTATTATTCAACCCCTCAACCCACCAGAATTCTGTTTGGTTCCCCTAAAGTATTAAGAAGTAATTCAGGCACAAAGAACAATGAGCTTCACATGTTTGGATTAATTATTTCTTTTTCCAGCCTTTTCTGACTATTTAAGACCCTCCCCAAACTTGTGAACAGCACTCATACATGGTCAACATGGGAAAGACAAAGGAGCATTCCAAGGCCATCAGAGACCAGATCGTGGAGGATCACAAGGCTGGCAAGGGGTACAAAACCCTTTCCAAGGAGTTGGGCCTACCTGTTTCCACTGTTGGGAGCATCATCTGGAAGTGGAAGGCTTATGGAACTACTATTAGCCTTCCACGGCCTGGACAGCCTTTGAAAGTTTCCTCCCGTGCCGAGGCCAGGCTTGTCCGAAGAGTCAAGGCTAACCCAAGGACAACAAGGAAGGAGCTCCGGGAAGATCTCATGGCAGTGGGGACATTGGATTCAGTCAATACCATAAGTAACGTACTCCACCGCAATGGTCTCCGTTCCGACGAGCCCGTAAGGTACCTTTACTTTCAAAGCGTCATGTCAAGGCTCGTCTACAGTTTGCTCATGATCACTTGGAGGACTCAGACTGACTGGTTCAAGGTTCTCTGGTCTGATGAGACCAAGATCGTGATCTTTGGTGCCAACCACACACGTGACGTTTGGAGACTGGATGGCACTGAATACGACCCCAAGAATACCATCCCTACAGTCAAGCATGATGGTGGCAGCATCATGCTGTGGGGCTGTTTCTCAGCCAAGGGGCCTGGCCATCTGGTCCGCATCCATGGGAAGATGGATAGCACGGCCTACCTGGAGATTTTGCCCAAGAACCTCCGCTCCTCCATCAAGGATCTTAAGATGGGTCGTCATTTCATCTTCCAACAAGACAACGACCCAAAGCACACAGCCAAGAAAACCAAGGCCTGGTTCAAGAGGCAAAAAATCAAGGTGTTGCAGTGGCCTAGTCAGTCTCCTGACCTTAACCCAATTGAAAACTTGTGGAAGGAGCTCAAGATTAAAGTCCACATGAGACACCCAAAGAACCTAGATAACTTGGAGAAGATCTGCATGGAGGAGTGGGCCAAGATAACTCCAGAGACCTGTGCCGGTCTGATCAGGTCTTATAAAAGACGATTATTAGCTGTAATTGCAAACAAAGGTTATTCCACAAAATATTAAACCTAGGAGTTGAATAATAATTGACCCACTTTTATGTTTAAAATTTATAAAAATTTAACTGAGCAACAAAACTTTTTGGTTTGTAAGATTTATGCATCTGTTAATAAATCCTGCTCTTGTTTGAAGGCTCTAACTTATTTGCATCTTATTAAACCTGCTAAATCTGCAGGGGGTTGATTACTACTTGTAGGCACTGTATTTACTGTCACCACTTCCTCAAATCCTGAATGATAAATTCTTAACCTAATAAGGTACAAGTCTGCGTTAGACAAATGGGTTGTCCTCCGTGTCGGATTGGGGTGCCAAGGGCCCACCAGTAACATTGAATTTGGGTGGGCCCCACTTTTCACCTGCATACAAATATTACATGACCCTGTTTCACAAATGTACCTATATCTCTATATAATAATAAACTGGGTAGTTTGGTTCATGCATCAGATGCTGCTTATTTATGTATGGAGTGAATTTAGTGAATTATGCCAAGTACTGCCCATTCAGTAAGGTTGAGGGTCCAAATCTGCAGAGGGGCCAACCAGGGGATTCTCCTGTTCCCTGATGGGCCAGTCCAAGCCTGGTTATCCTAACTGGTGGTTTACCCAACTGTCAAGACAGTCAGCATTTCAGTTTTCCCACTTGAGTCAACTATTTTGTTTACAAATTTTTTTGTTTTGAGATGTCCATTAAATATTTCCATTCTTGGTCAAGGGAGATTGACAATGTTAAGAGGAGACATGACATCTACATACAAGAGCTTGTACTTGGTTTCATACAAGCTACTACCAGTAAATTCTGTAGCAGCAGCCATCGTGCAGAGCAGATCAATTGCAAATGAACTAAAGATTAAATCTACATTTTATTAGGTTGAAACAGGAATAAAACGCTCCCTTTACACATTATACTTTGTAGCTCACGAGTTCTATAAACTTTAAAGTATATGAAAAAAGTATGTGCCCCATCTGTATTCCAGTGATTTTAATAGCACCTGATAAACTCAGCTGTTAATCTTCAGGGGGTTATCTGTGGATTTAACAAATGATATGGACATGCCAATAGCACCTGACAATTGCCCAATAGATCTCTGATGAACCTTATTCAATGCGGCTCTTCTGACATCAGATAGAGGAAACCAAATCATGACCCATTTTACAATCATGCATACAAAGTAGGGATGTACAGATCATATAAGTGTAGGTGTTTAAAATAGATATTTGTGTGAAATTTTTATTAAATGAAAGACGTTTACAACCCAAATTTTCACTAAAACAGTACATTGCTAATACTAGAGTAACAGTGGACTATCATAGGTTCAGCTCCCAACAGTGCTACAATATAGAAGCTATTAAAAAAATATATTATAGGGCTACACCTTTAACAGTGGATAAATCATTTTAACTACTGTATTTCGTCTGAGATATGGATATTATGGGTCCCTCAGTTCTCACCACCTGCAATGCACTTTTATATTTTGGTTCCTAAAAACAATGCAAGTCATGTTCTGCTGTCGGTAATGCCATTTATTCTCACAGTTAGCAGGCTATTTTATCATAAATATTATAATTAGCACTTAATGATGTTCCTTAATAATGTGTCAGTTATCCTTGAGAGCCTGTAAAATTGATATTTCTTTTACGTACAGTTCATTTATTAGATGTTTGTTTGAGAAACTATGGAAAGCAGCATTATAATCAGGGATCCTGCATCTTCTGATTCTTATATTTAGGCCATGTTTACATGATGTATTTGTATTGTGCCGATTTTCCAAAATCTCAGTAAAACATCTTTATTTGCTGCATTTTTAGACAAACATGACAAAAAAACTCAACGCTATCAGAAAAATTGATCTTTCAACTCAATACCCCCTTCTATTCCCTTTTCCCTTTCCAGGCACTCTGCCCGTATTCTTGCCATGGTCTTTATTGATCACTTCACCACCTGGCTCTAACCCTTTCTCTCCTTTAACATTTCCACTGTCGTCATGGGTGATTTCCACATCCCCAATAACACCCACCAAACAGGAACCTCCAAGCTCTTTTCATTCCCTTCATCCCTTGGTCTCAAACAATGTTACTCCACACCCTCATATATGGACGGACATACACTAGATCTAATTTTTCACCCACCTCTGTTTTATATCTAAATTAATAACTTCAACTTTTCCCCTATTCAACCACTATCTAGAAAGGATCTTTAACCCCCTTCACCCCCGGAACTTTTTCCGGTTTTTCGCTCCCCTCCTTCCCAGAGCCATAACTTTTTTATTTTTCCGTCAATATGGCCATGTGAGGGCTTATTTTTTGTGGGACGAGATGTACTTTTGAACGATACCATTGGTTTTACCATGCCGTGTAACAGAAAACGGGAAAAAAATTCCAAGTGCGATGAAATTGCAAAAAAAGTGCAATCTCACACTTGTTTTTTGTTTGCCTTTTTTGCTAGTTTCAACAAATGCTAAAACTAATGCCATTATGATTCTTCAGGTCAGTACGAGTTCATAGACACCAAACATGTCTAGGTTCTCTTTTATCTAAGTGGTAAAAGAAAATTCCAAAGTTTGCTTAAAAAAAAAAAAAAAGAAAGAAAAGAAAAATTGCGCCATTTTCCGATTCCCGTAGCGTCTCCAATTTTTGTGATCTGGGGTCGGGTGAGGGCTTATTTTTTGTGTGCCGAGCTGGCATTTTTAATGATACCATTTTGGTGCAGATACGTTCCTTTGATCGCCCGTTATTGCATTTTAATGCAATGTTGCGGCGACCAAAAAAACTTAATTTTGGCGTTTAGATGTTTTTTCTCGCTACGCCATTTAGCAATTAATTAATCCTTTGCTTTTATTGATAGATCGGGTGATTCTGAACGCGGAAATACCAAATATTTTTTTATTGTTTTATTTTGATTGGGGCGAAAGAGGGGTGATTTGAACTTTTATATATTTTTTTTTTTTTTATATTTTTAAACACTTTTTTTTTTAAATTTTGGCATGCTTCAATAGCCTCCATAGGAGGCTAGAAGCATGCACTACATAATCGCCTCTGCTACACAGAGGTGAAGCACAGATCACCTCTATGTAGCAGAAATGCAGGGTTGCTTTGAACGCCGACCACAGGGTGGCACTCAAAGCAATCGGCCATCAACAACCATAGAGGTCTCAAGGAGACCTCTGGTTGTTATGGCAATACACCGATGACCTCCGATCATGTGATGGGGTCAGCGGTGTGAGTACTTCCGACAGCGGCATTTAACTAGTTAATGGGCGCGGGCGGATCGCGATTCCGCTCATGCTCATTGCGCGCACATGTTAGCTGTACAAAACAGCTGAAATGTTGCAGCTTTGAGGTGGGCTCACCGCCGGAGCCCACCTCAAAGCGGGGGTTCTGCCAGCTGACGTACTATTCCATCAGCTGGCAGAAAGGGGTTAAAGACTACACACCCCTGTTATGCCACATAAAAACTAATTCCAAGAAGCATCATTTCTGAACTTTTCCACCATTAAAGCCTTTACCACATTAGACATATAGTTACGCCTAAGGTTGGCTCCCCTTGCTTTCTGCTAGTTCTGGCGTTTTCCAGCATGTCAACTGATTTTATCAGCTGACATGTGCCCCTAACAGCTACGGATGGAATTGCGATTTACCTGCGGCTGTTGACATGTTAAATGACGCTATCAATCTCTGACAGTGGCAGGTAACATGCTCGCACCGGAGGCGCGTCACTAATTCCGCCCATTGGCACCCGTGTCACGTAGCTGCGGGTCGCCGAAGGGTTGGCATGAAAACCCAGGTTCTGCAGCAGACCCCTGTGGTTGTCTTTGCCAGATAGCTATGAGGGCTGCCCAGCGGTCATAGCAAGTGAAGCCCTCCTCTGTGTAGCACAGGCGATAAGATGATCGCACCTTCTAGTCTCCCATGGAGACTAGAAGCAAGTGTAAAGTTAAAAAAAGTTTTAAAAAATATTTAATGAAATCTAAATGTTCAAATCACCCCCACTCGCCCCATTCAAAATAATATTAAAAAATGTTTAAAAATATTTGGTATCGCCTCGTTCGGAATTGCCTGATCTATCAATGTATAAATAAAAATTAACCTGATCGGTAAACGGTGTAATGAGAAAAAAAAAATCTAAACAGCAGAATTAGGTTTTTTTGGTGGCCTTAACATTAAAATGCAATGACGGGCAATCAAAAGATCGCATCTACACCAACATGGTATAAATAAAAATGTCAGCTCGGCACACAAAAAATATTCGATCATCAAGATGATGAAAAATGGAGATTTTTTTTTTTGTAAGAAACTGTGGATTTTTGTTTCATCACATAAATAAAAAAGAAAGAGTGGGTATACCAATTTTCACCCAGTATAATTCCAATGTCCAAATATTAAGGAGAATTGTAAAAAAAAACCACTGGGAAATATTAAAAGACGACAAAGTCATTGGGGGAGAAATACCCATTTTCCCTAAATTTGTATACAAAAAAAGCCCACAATTTGGGGAACATTATTGCTCCATTGGTCCAGGAAAATAACACCAACAAATCCATGTCATTCTTCTAGAAAAACCTTATTGGCTTTTTTCCATGACGTAAATGCAAAACATGCCAGACGCTTCACACCAAAAAACAGTTGACCATCACTAAGGGGGATACAGAACACCGAATCTGGGATTTTATTACATGTACCACCCCCCTAGAGTCATATCTACACTTAAATGCCCCTGCAACAAATTCTATGTGGGGTGGACCAAACGCCCCCTCCACGTAAGAATTAATGAACATATGCATAATATCAAAAATAAATTTGTGGGACACCCTTTAACCAAACACTTTACGGAACATCATGGAGGATCTGTGCAAGATATTACATTGAATGGTATAGAACTGGTTAAGAAACATTGGATGAAATGTGATTACATTAAACAAATGTCACAGGCTGAGAGTCGCTGGATATTCCTACTGGACTCACTGAAACCGAAAGGGTTAAACACTGAGGTAAAATTATTCGGCATTTACATGCCCACACCCGACAGGCATTGTTTAGAGGATTTTTAAGGATCCACACCATGAGGAGGACCATCTCTGATGAAGGAAACAGCAGATTTCCAAAACGAGTAGGATATATTAGCCCTCACAGTGCCTCGTGAGCTACACGAGACCACTGATGTCACACAGGTCCTGCAACACCGGTCGCCATTCTAACACATGATCCAACCACAGCCCCTGGATGCCAACGCTTGCCAGGGAAGAGTCGCAAGGAGCGCCTGTCACTGGCCGAGACAGCGCGCCACTCCTCTTCCAGCCACTACAGATGCACGAGACTTTCAGTAAGCAACATCTCTCTTTCGCCCTCATACCGGTATGTGGCTACCACTCCAATGGAAGAAAACGTAACCACTACTGCCAAACTTATTATTACGGCTATCCTTTAACGGCTCCTCCAGCTTCATCATTTAAAGCATTCATGCGATTATTTGACTGTATATCGACATTTATTTAGTGAGGCAATTTGCAGACCAATTTGGTCTTCAATTACTCAGACCTGAGTGTGCTTCTTCCCCACTTCCTCCACTGGATGCTCTGCCAATTTTGACCCTCTCCCCCCTGAAGCCTACACCTGCTGGAGTACCACCCTATAGTAAAAATAGACACTAGTATCACTGCACAATCTATCTCCTTTGTGTTGCTCTACATCAGTAACATTTCACATTTATTTTTAGGAACACCCATCTGCCACCCCTCCTTGTTCACAGTCCAATCTTCCTCATCTCCCTCTCGGGTAAGATTTCAAGCACAAATAATGATTTACCATTATGTGTTTAACAATTAAAAAAGAACCTACCATATATTCATGTATAGGCTGAAGTTTTTAACCCCTTTTTTTGTGCTGAAAACACCTATCTCTGCTCACTCACTCACCGATCTGAAGCTTGACTTTGCTTTATTAAATGTTCATTAAAACATCATGGCCGGGAGAGTAAACAAGGAGCTCCTGTGAGCAGTGTGAAGACGACAGCTGTTTCACGCTCTCTCTGCGCTTCCACAGGTCCTTGTTTACTCTCCCAGCCATGATGTTTTAATGAACATTTAATAAAGCAAAGTCAAGCTTCAGATCGGTGAGTGCCCTCCTTCCTTTCTTGTGGAGTGCATATTCATTTCCTTAATGAGCGGTACCACGTGACCGCTGAGCACAGGAAGAGCTGCAGGCAAGCACCCAGAACGAGATGCAGTGCCAGCACCGAGGGCGTGCAGGTAGGCGAGTTGGATGCTTTTAATTTTTCAATAGGAAACATGCACACAGGAATAGGGGATAAGGAGGCATGCATACAGGGACAGAACTGGGAGGCATGCCTACAGGGACAGAAGAAGGGAGGCATGCATACAAGGATGGAACGGGGGAGGCATTCATACCAGGACAGGGAAGGGGGAGGCATGCATACAGGGACGGAACTGGGAGGCATGCCTACAGGGACAGAAGAAGGGAGGCATGCATACAGGGATTGAACGGGGGGAGGCATGCATACAGGGATTGAACGGGGGGAGGCATTCATACCAGGACAGGGAAGGGGGAGGCATGCATACAGGGATTGAACGGGGGGAGGCATTCATACCAGGACAGGGAAGGGGAACGCATGCATACAAGGACAGGGGAGGCATGCAAACAGGGACAGGGATGGAGAGGTATTCATACCAGGACAGAGAAGGGGGAGCCATCCATAGCAGGACAGGGATGTTGGGACAATGCATACCCGGCTTATACTCGAGTCAATAAGCTTACCCAGTTTTCTTTGGCAAAAGTAGGTGCCTCAGCTTATACTCGAGTATATATGGTAGACATCTTTGGTATCTACAAACTTGTAATGACCTTGAGAGTCAAGGGCAGGTCAGTTTTAGCATTTAGTGTACATGGTAAAAGAACAGAACAAAAAATAGAATTGTGGAATTCCACTTTTTTTGCAATTTCACCGCACTTTGATTTTTTTCCCCCCGCTTTCCAGTACACTATATGGCAAAACCAATAGTTTTGTTTAAAAGTACAACTCGTCAAAAAAGAAGCCCTCACATGGCCATATTGATGGAAAAATAAAAAAGTTATGGCTCTCCGAAAAAAAGAAAGGAAAAAGTGAAATCTAAAAAAATGGAAAAACCCAAGGTGGTGAAGGGGTCAATGTCACCCATAATCAGAACAATTGAATTGAAAAACAAAATGAAATCTTCACTGCAGGAAATAGAAAAATAAAGAACTAAAATATTGTGGTTGCATAAATATGCACACCCTTAAACTAATTCTTTGTTGAAGTAACCTTTGAATTTATAAATGCATTTAGTCTTTTTGGGCAGGAGCCTAACAAAATAGCACAAAGAATTTGCAAAACATGGCAGAAATAATAATTTCAGACCATTTTCCAACTTTAAACCCTTCACGACCATATACGTAACCATAGGTCCAGGTTGCAAAGTACGTCTGGACCTTGGATGTTTAGATACGTCTAAGAAACTCTGTGAATAAAGCTGCTGTGCGCGTGTGATCACCCACCAGGTGTTCAGCTGACACCCAGCACTCACTACTAGAGTTGAGCGAATTTCTTTGGATTCCCTATTATTTGGCAAGCTATAGAACTTGCTGAATAAGCTGCCGTGGCAACCCGGCTTCCTGGATCGTGCCGGCCGACCAGCGCCGCAACTGCATGTGTCGCATCTGTGTCACAGTCACAGCACATTCACGGAGAGCCTGTTTGTTAGGCTACTTTCACACCTCCGTCTTCTGGGCTCCGTCGCAATCCGTCGTTATGGGCAAAAAACGGATCCTGCAAATGTGCTTGCAGGATGCGTTTTTTGCCCATAGACTTGTATTAGCGACGGATCGCGACGGACGGGTGCACGACGGATCCGTCGTATTTTGGCGGATGCGACGCACAAAAAAAGTTCAATGTAAGGTTTTTTTGTGCGTCGCGTCCGCCATTTTTGCATGCACGGCCAAAACTCCGCCCCCTCCTCCCCAGACTCTGCTGAAAAACTGCATCCGCTGCCCACATCGTGCAGTAATTTCACAACGTCCGTCGGTACTTCGGCCCGAAGCATTGCGATGGGCCTGTACCGACGGAAATGTGAAAGTAGCCTTATTCTGCTCTTCTAGCACATAGGGGCTCTGTATATTCTAAGAAAATCTGGACTCCTGGAGGCAAATAGCGCTCCATCCCTCCAGAGTCTCGGCATGTGGCTAGGCAGTACTATACAGCCACATATGGAGTATTTCCACTTTCAGCAGAAAAAGAGTGACAAATCTTGGTGCCATTTCCCTGTGTAAAAATGTAAAATCTGGGGTTAAAACAACATTTTTTGTGGTAAAAAATGTAAATTAAAAAACTTTTCTTCACTGCCCAATGGATAATAACAAATTGAGGGTTAAATTTGTTTCTATTAGCACTCATAAAAATGCAGTGCAGTGCAATGCTTCACATGCACCCATACACTTGTATGGGTGTATACTATTCGAAATTTGCATACAATTGCAGTTTGTTTGTTTTTTTTAGTCTGATCACGATCCAATTGGAGCTTAAAAAAATCGTAGATGCGCACACAATCATAGAATAACATCGGTCCAAATCAGTGTGCAATCTGATTTTTTTCGGATTGCATTTATCCGATTTTTTCGCAAGCGTGAGCAAGCTCTAATAGTATGTTCCTGACATTTTCTTCTTTTTCCCTTTTTGCAACAGAGGTCAAGACAACTTGGGTCCATCATATGCTGGATTCAAATTTCATCAGTTTTAGTTTGTCTATCCGTTAATTTGCAGTGTGAAAACGGACTCTCTCGTATGCAAAACATTGTTGGAGGTTACCCAAGCTCCTCATACCAACCTGTTTGTCAAAAATGTTGAGCAGAAGAACAGAAAAAAACAGACACGCAAATGAGGACCAAGCAGGAAATTACTATCTACTTGGGCTTTGTAGAGAAAAATTGCTTGCTCCTGTGATTACAGCAGCCTCAGCACTGGTACTAGATATGTGAGGCAGATAAACATCACCCGATCATCTTCATGCAATAAATATTCAAGTTTACGTAGCTTGGAGTTGAAAAATCTGCATAAAAATGATGATATGGTGAAATACGTGCCTAATAATAGCACACGGTGTATATTTATCAGTTTTAACTGTAAAATGAGAAAGGAGGATCAAGGAAACAGAGGCGATTAAGGCTCCTCCTTCTGTTCTCTGTGCATGGCCTCCAACCCATTGACTGTTCCCTACTACTACTTGGACCTATGGTGATTACTCCAGTGCACAAACTTCTTGTCCCATAAAGCACAAGCCAGCAAGGTCTTCTTCCCCAGCCAATGTCTGGCTACCCATGATTCTTTAGGTTCTGTTTCGTGATCACTTATTGTCCGAGGAATAAAAAATCTTTCTCAGTTCCTGTTTAAAACTAAGGTGCATTTCACTTTTGTCCATTCTGGTATCAATTTGGCTTTTTTACGGACCTTGAACATGACTCTGCTGCCTGCCGCAACCCTCTGTTTACCAATGTATGACAACATAGTCTACCCAGACCCTCTACTTGTCTACCAATGTGAGAGAATTCCTCCAATTTGACTATGCCTTACAATTCATAACCTTGTACTCTGTATAGATATCCATCTGTCAGCTATCGTTAATGGAAACTACTCAGTTGCGACATAGGGTTTCCAAGTCAAGTTCCCTGGATAATAGTCAAAGGGTAAAAAAATAGGAAATTCCTTCATTTCTGCTCTTCAATTTAACCCCCACCCAAGGAGTTCACATTCTTCCAGTAAGTGCTTGAGGCTAAGAGGAAGCACTAGGATTTTTTGGAGTGCATTTTTTAGGTTTAGTGTTCCTTTAAAAAAGCGGGCATCTCTGTTTACAAGATCTTTTATTGCAATGAATTTGTCATTTGTGAATTTAGAAAGAAGGAATATAAACCAGCTCACCCGTGATGCAAGAACCAAACCTCAGGAGCACGGACCCGCTGTGTCCAGGCGTATAAAGTCCAAAAATGAAAAGAATGTCCAGCTTCACCGAGTCCGTAAAAAAGAGTTTTCTTTATTCACAAACTTTAAACATGGAGGATACAGACTTCAGCACGAACCATATGGGTAAGAATCTCAACGCGTTTCTGGAGACTAAGCTCATGTCATGATTAAGGGAGCTTAGTCTCCAGAAACGCATTGAGATTCTGACCCATATGGTTCGTGCTGAAGTCTGTATCCTCCATGTTTAAAGTTTGTGAATAAAGAAAACTCTTTTTTACGGACTCGGTGAAGCTGGACATTCTTTTCTCATTTGTGAATTTAGACAAATTTTTGTCTGATTCAAGAAAAAAAATCATAACAAACAGAAAAAGCTAAAGAATTATTTTATCAAGATATCAAAATATTTCAAGCAGATGCGTGCACAAAATAACTACCAGAAAGAAAAAACATAACTAATGACTATTATTAAATCATCTAGAAACAACCCTTTCAGAAGTATTAAATACTGACATCCACATCAGAAAATAAAAACGAAATAATGATAAAATAAACACTATAAAGCGCCTATGGTCTCATATCTATTATATAGATTGCTAAACTACTTTTTTAGATCGAACCAGATTTGATTTCTGCACATCATCTCTGGCAATGAACATAAGTGTGTAGGAGGGAAATGTTTTGTATTTCTGAGTCAATTTACTGATCCATTCAGTCTTCTATAAATATTTTGTTAAATAAAAGCGCATGGCAAAAAAATGGAATAAAACAGATGTGATTATGAAACCAGGAGAATAGTTATTGAGTAGTCTCATTTCTCTTCTATGATTACTGTAAATAAAATACTATTAAAACATGCAGCACCATAATCACTCCAATCATTACTGAATACAATGAAATTATATGTATACACACATATATACATTGGCATGTAAAAGTTTGTGCATCCCAGGTCAAAACGACTGGTCTTGTGATTTTGAACAGTTAAGGGAGTTGAAGATTAAATTTAAATGGTCTCTAAAATGCCTTTAGTTAAATATGACACATTTCCTTTGTATTTTTTGAGGAAAAAAACATTATATATATGTATATATATATATATATATATATATATATATATATATATATATATATATACACACACACACACACACATATATACATACACACATACAAGTGCTTCTCACTAAATTATAATATCATAAAAAAGTTAATTTATTTTGGTTCTTCAATAAGAAAAGTGAAGCTCATTATATAGAGTCATTTCGAACAGAGTGATCTAATTCAAGTGTTTATTTCTGTTAATTTTGATGATTGTGGCTTACAGCCAATGAAATCCCAAAAGTCATTATCTCAGTAAATTAGAATACTTTAAAATCCTTTTTTCAAGCTGGAATGGAGGCGATCATCCTGTGGCACTGCTGAGGTGTTATGGAAGCCCAGGTTGCTTTAGTAGCAGCCTTCAGCTCATCTGCATTGTTGGGTCTGGTGTCTCATCTTCCTCTTGACAATATCCAATAGATTCTCTATGGAGTTAAGGTCAGGCGAGATAGCTGGCCAATCAAGCACAGTGATACTGTTGTTTGTAAACCAGGTATTGGTACTTTTGGCAGAGTGGACAGGTGCCAAGTCTTGCTGGAGAATTAAATTTCCATCTCCAAAAAGCTTGTCGGCAGAGGGAAGCATGAAGTGCTCTAAAATTTCCTGTTAGACGACTGAGCTGACTTTGGTCTTGATAAAACACAGTGGAACTACCCCAGCAGATGACATGGCTCCCCAAACCATCACTGATTGTGGAAACTTCACACTAGACCTCAAGCAGCTTTGATTGTGTGCCTCTGCACTCTTCCTCCAGACTCTGGGACCTTGATTTACAAATGAAATGCAACATTCACTTTCATTTGAAAATATATACACATACATAGTATATATTATACTGTATTTATTATACATACTATATATTATATTTCTTAAAATACAAAAGAAATGTGTAATTTAACTTTAGGCCACATACCACATGCCAGCCATTTGGCCCATATTTTTCATCTTTCACATTTTAAACAAAATCACAAAAAGGCAAATGGGCAGATTGGCAAACATGTGGCTGGTTAGTGGATGTTTATTGGTTCTGATCATGTAACCTGACACTCTCAAATGGGTCCACCAACAATACAATGATTAGAGTAACTGTTAGGAAATAGGAAGAAGTTCTTATTACTTCAATTACACATACAGTGCTCTCAGCTGCAGTTTCCTCTGCCTGCCAGCACAGGCTAGAATTCTAAACCACTTTTCCTCCCTCCCCCTGCTATATAGCTGTAATGTGAGACCAGCGTGCTAGCAACATTCACTGCGTAATTTTTATGGCTTTGAGCTGGGAAAGCCAGTTTTCTGTCTAAATCCCTCATCCCCCCTCCCGCCTGATACCAGCTATAACTGGTACAGCAACTTTCAAACCGCATGGGACTCTTTTGTTCTTGAAAAGTTATGTATAATGACACCAATAAGGGATAGAGATATAAAGGTTACATATTCCGAATGTCCACCGAGAGTTCTATAACTCACTAAAATTGCTAGGATCTAAACCCAACGAAATGCAAGGAACGGATTTCTCCATAAGCAAGACATATATTTATGCTGTGTTTATACTTAAAAGAACCCCCATGACGTGGTGAGCATCATGATCATTGTGTCGCTCTTCTACGAGGTTCATACAGTGAGTTATGTATAGAAATGGCTTGTTGTAACCCTAAGAAAGGGGAGTAGTCAGCCAGTCACTACAGGGGGTGCGCCTTGGTTTTGGGCATGGAGATAAGTGAGTGAGACATCAGTCTTCACTAGTCTTTTGTCCCGGGTCTAGCTGAGAGTCTGTCATGCACTGGGATATATGTTCGCCCGAGCCACATGGTCTGCCATGATCTGAAATGATATGAGAGAACTGTAAGTGTTTTTTTTTTCAATGTTAATCCCATTTTATTTGTAATTGTACAGTACATACGATACTTGTCTTCATTTATAATATCCTTTTACCCTTCTGTAAACACTGCCTACCTTTTTGGAGAAAAATATATAAAATTACTAGCTTCATTTCTCCTTGCTCTATAATGTACTGTCACGTACTCTGAAGTGAATTATGCTACTAATTTGGGTTGGCTCCGGACCCATTATTAATTAAGAAATCAGAGCTGGTGGCAGCCGATTTGTCCTGTGCGTTTGGGAAGCGTTGATAATTATTGTTCCCACCTGAGTGGGAGTAGTTATATCGCCCTAGCTGCAGTGTGTCCATTAGCCTGTACAAAGTAAGGCAGTCTTTCTGGCAATTAATTATCCTAGGTGCAGTAGCCTGTCTGACCTGAGGGTAAGGGGAGCGCCAGAGAGCTGCAAGTTCCAAACCGGAACTGGGAAGTGGGATATGGATAAGTCCCCTTCAGAAAGAATAGCGCAACCAAACAACCCCGGTTCATGACTTATTAGTGTGAGCAGTGGGGGTGATAAAGATATCCTCACTAGGATCCGTGACAGTAACCTGCTGAAGAAAGTCCTAGCAACCATGAGTAATCAATGGGGGATGCCGAAAGATAGTGTGACTTTTCCCTGCAGTGCCATCACAGGGGAGTTAAAGCATTACACGGTCAACATTAATGTCAATGGGCTACGGATGTAAAAACTCGCTCACACCACCATAGTTTCCATCTGAGTGCGAACCGACAAAACACTGGATCACACTCGGACCAATGTTATTCTATGGGGCTGGGCGTGTTTTATTTTTTTGCAGCATGCCTGAGTTGATCCAATATTTGGATCACACTCGACCATGCAAGTCAATGAGAGCAGGAAATCATTGGACTACTCTCGGATGACATCTCAGTGGAGTCCGGTTTCCACAGACAAACAATGGAGAAGATGGAAAAATTTTATTCTGCATCTTCTCCCCACAGTACGATTCTCTTGTCCAAGAGACTTTGATGGCACTATGTCGGCACTCTCATTAGATTTTGATTAGAGTGTTATTTGCATAATCGGCCCAATTCTCAAGGATGAGAGAATCTACAGCCATATGACCATAGATTTATTCAAAGCGGTCAGGTCCTCCAGAGAAATAATTTCTATATCCACATTCTGCTTTGGTTAACATATAAGGATTCTGAGCATTAGTAGACTATATTAACACATAAAAGGACTCTGTTCGGTATATCTGATGGCTGTTGCATATGTGAAGGAATAATAACATAACACGTTTAGAAACAGTCTGCTGCGGCCGACTTTGTACTAAAGATTAGAGTTACTAGTCACACCCTAAGTCCGGCATTTTCACATATGTTACACATTTCTGTCGCGGTATTTAATAATGGATTCAGTGTGTTGTCTTTCTTATCATTAGTTCCACTGATGGAGCTGGTGATAAAATAAGCTGCAACCCTCCGCATACTTAATTGAATTTAATAATGAAATAGTGATCAAGGTAACCGAGGAAAACGCATCGATATCACATTCTACCTCCATGCTGGATTTCTGTTCAGATGTTATAGGAAGATGAATGAAACATAATTAACCTTGAAATCAGTGCAAAGAAAGAGCATGAGAAAGCCATGAGGAATGATTATTATAACCGTGTGTATGTACACTCCTTCATAAGGGAACTTCTCTTATTTTTCGCAATTCTTACAAAACCTTTTTAATGCAAATTTTCATGAAGGTGTTCGAAGGGTATAAAGTATAGAAAAATGAAGAGTCTGCCCTTACATAAGTATATATTAAAAAAAATTCACCTAAAGCTTTAGGCTATGATGAACAGATCAATATTGGAGGCACCTTTCAGAGTTTTCATGGCATGCCCCATCAGATTTGAGCATATCCTGATTAACTCCACATACAGATGTGGACACAGTTGCCCAAAACAAGATGACAGTTTTGGTCTTTTATGGAATATTTTCGGGGGTATTTACAACAGCCTGCCGTGTCCAATCGGGGGCAGTTTCATACCCTGTTTTGACGGGCCAACCACACTTTCATATGCAAAAAAACAATAACTGAGTACAATTATTCTTTGCGAATAGAACAGCATTCTGCTCAGTAGCACATTTCCAGGATGATGTGCTGCAGAGAATGATTATTTTTATGCAAACTTTAAAAAAAAAGTTCACCTGACACACAAGAATCAGATTGTTTTTTATATTTCTTTTGTTCAAATCCAGTAATTTGGAGGCCAACACTCGCCAAAGTTGTCTCACTCATGCTCAATCCTCTGATCACTCCTCCTTGGGATTCTTCTGTGCCGGATGTTCCTGTAGGCTCCGCTGCTTTCAAGTGCCCATGCAGTCACATGGGGGAAATGTATATTAATGACATGAGTTGTGCATCACATGCCCATGTGCTCATAGCCAGCGGCAGTGCCTTCGGAAAAACCCAGAACATAAGTCCAAGGAGGAATGCTCAGAGGACCAGGCAGTAGCGGGACAAGTATTATGAGGGACAAAGCGAAGAAAATACAAATCTTAATTGATTTTTTAACCCCATCCCAAGGGATTTAATTCACAATGAATTTTTGTAGTTGTGAATCTTATTTCCCTTTCTGTTCAAATTGAGAAAATCTATTCCCTATTTAGTAATGATTTCAACAAGATGTATGAGCAGAAATGAATTCTATGCAGGGATTCCCACAAATGATCTGTTAGTCTCCACTAATTAATTATAAAGTTCATCCATAGTCTGCTAGTTTGGAAACTATTAAGAACTTGGCTATGTCACCTGGGCATAGAGTAAGCACAGTAGTATTTCATCTAACCCTCCAGGTCAGTCATTCTTGTGTATGTCCTTCCCATAGTCACACTCTTCTACCTCCTATTCCAAGAATGCAAAATTTAAGTCCCATAAAACACGCACTTTTCAGACTTGTTTGCAGGACAATCTCAGCAAAATTAAGACTGTTGAGTGTTGACAAATATGATTCATGGCTTATTGATTTAGGACCATAAGGTGGGAAGTACTGACCTAAGGGTGTAGATTGAGATAAAGGGGTATCATTACGTAGATATAAATGAGACAGGAACATTTTGTGCTTGATTTTCAAGTCTCCTATCCAAGATCTTAGGTTGATTTCCCTTTCTACCCAATGCCGAAATACACAGGAAGGGAACCCAGTAAATGGTCTCACCCCCAATTAAAGCAGCCTTCAGAACCGAGACCTCTACAACCTTGTACTTCAGGACAGATTTACCAATATTATTCAGTTCTTATACAATGCAAACTTAAACTATAAAGTCATAAAATGTGTCAGATTGATCATAGGGGTTTATGCTGTTAAATAAATCTGGTGTACACCATGTATCATAATTGAAATGCTTAGTGGCAGAAATATGTTCCACTATTTTGGTACATTTTTTTGGCACACTATGTCGCAATATTAGACAAGAAGCAGAAAGTGTCCAAAACTTGTAGTAAATATCTTTATAAATCTTCCCTTATGCATTTTAATTACTCATTTTTAAGATCCCTGCATGCTGTTAATCAGTGGGAACATCTTGTCTACACTCACTAACATTACTTTGCCTAAACGGAATAACATTACATTCATTTTTCAGTTGTGTGAGCTGGACTACATCGCCACGAATATCATCTTCCTGAATGTTCTCATTCACTGTCAGGAAACAAATATACTGAAAATGGTGAAGAATTGAAACACAGTATATTAGAAAGTTGAATGATGTCTCATTTATACTATGCTAAGCATTAGTGTACGTAAAAGCTAAAAATCCCTTCAAATAAGCTGCATGGCAGACCTGGACTATGCTCTCTGCCTCAATAGGCTTCACAGCAGCATAGCCCAACAGCCACGGGAACCTTGGTAGTTAACAATACCATCTATTAATTATACCAAGATTTTTTTTGTTGTTGCTTTTTTACCGAACAAGATCATGTCTTGTACATTCAGTGATATGAAAACTAGGCGGTCTTTTACTGGCTTGTTATATTCTTATTTCTTACTTGAACCATAAAACTCTACAGTAATGACATTAAAAGCCACTTCTAGATACAACATTTAGGGGTCAGCATGTTAAAACACTATATAAAAATGCTACTTGTAGTACTAAAATAAGCGATTTTGTAAAAAGATTAGATAGGGTTCTCTCTTAATGAAATATTTTATGCTTTAAGTGATTTTCAGAACTGCAATAGAAGATGTTCAATTCCACTATGGTGAATCTGAGTACAGGAATGGGACAGACTGATCCCAGCACAGAAAGCTCTCTCTTTGTAATAGTGTTTGGGCCCTTCAATAATAATAGAGAAAGAAATAAGTTCCTAAGTGCCCCCTAATACTGGTTACAGATAGCAAGAATTGTAAGATTTTACTTCCAGACTCCAGCTGTAAGTAAATGTAAGGTATATAAGGAAATCAATCAGTATAGAATGTTGGAAGAAAATATAGCATGGTGCTCAGGACCGGGGCATTACTGCACGCGCATAGGCCTTTATTATGACATGGTTAGATTAGAGGTCTATCACCATAACAGATTTTTATAGGGACCCTGTCAGTAAGACCAACCATTTTAAACTGCATATGGGAATGTAGGTCATAGAAAGCTGAATAAAATGAAACCTTGATCTCTGATCGGAGTAATCCACTTTTAGTATGTAAATGAGCTGTTAAGATCTATGGGCCAGACACGATCTCCTTGAGGATCTGCCTCCAGAGCTTACTTTAAATGAAAGGAGGAGTTACCAATATGATCCATGTAGATCAGGAGAGCAGACTGTCAGTCATTACATGTCTCACACAGGTAAGGCCCACTTCCCTGGTAAGCCCCTCACCCCCCATTTCAAATAAGCTCTCAAGACAGAGCCTTAAGACCTTCATACACATTTTGACCCATTAATATCAGTGGGATCAGTGGAAAGCAGTATTTACACCAACCAATACTCTAAATAGCTGATTACATCTTGAGTTACTTTCTTTTTGACACTTGTTGAACTGGAAATGATTGCTCGTAACCAAATGGCTTAATCCCAAGTGGTTGTCTCATCATCATTTTGAGGGAAAGAAACCCTATATATTGTAAATGTATTATAAAAAATAAAAAAAAACAAAAGCATCCAATTAAGTCTTTACTCTTGAGTCCCAGTAATGACTATATAATTATCATCATAATGACAGAGCTCCAGAACAATGCTCAAAGCACAAGGCCCAAAGAGAAGACAATATGGTGACGCACAACGATCCAACACTGAAACAAGGCAAATATGCTAACAACTGTCGATCTCTGGCTGGCAGCTCTCCTAGGTCTACCTGAGCTGTGACAGTAATGTTTTACATAGCACAAACATGCTGCTTTTATCGGGGCTGTAGGCAAGAAGCAAATATAAAAGAACTGCAAATACACTTTTTTTAAAAAATTCAATAAGAATGGCACTGAGTCACTAACTTTATTTGATTGTTTTAGATCCCCCTCAGTACTTTGGAGTTGGGCATCATAAAGGGATGCTGAAAATGTGACACATTCATAATACATTTCCCCAGGCCTCATATAGCAGGTTACCTGTCAGACAACAGACTATCAATTCTAAGATCCAGATTTGTAATTTTAGCTTTGACATATGCAAATTTAAGATGCTAAGCATTTTCTTTTCTACACCTACGCTAGAGCTAATTTGTTGCACTATTAAGCATTCATTGCCTGTCTTCGGCACAATACAAGTAATGCACCCCTTAACTTAGTAATAATGCCCCCTTAAAACAAATAATGTTCCTTGAGTGCCCCCTTAAGAAAGTATTAATGCCTCCTTAAAGCCCTCCTAAAAAGTAAGGAAGACCCTTGAGTAAACCATCTCCTAATCTGAGCAACCTATTCCTCTTCAGGTGGTGCAATGTACTGCAGTCATTGTGTTGCCTGCATTGGGACACTAACGTGCTATGGAGTAGCTAAAATATAAATGAAAAAAAGAATGAAAAACGGCAATATCATTAACAAGATTACATGTGGTATTACACAGAGAAAACTAATTTTTGGAAGAAGAAGTCATATTATTAGCTATTCATGGTATCACAACAAATTAAATAACGTAAATGTAGTACATTCTTTCCACCAAATCTGAAGTCATGTTTTGAAGAAGGGATCAGAGATGTCTATACCCAAGTGTTGGCATTTTCCAAACATTAACGCAGAGTGGTGACAAAGTTTAGATCAGTAGGTGTTCTTCCCTACTCACCAGAATGTCAAAGTTGAGGAGGATTTATATATGGTAGGGGTTGAGCATATGGCTGCTGCTCATTATAACTCTGGTTTCATCTACAAACTAAACTTTATGGGACAGAAAATATAGAAAAAGCTATAAATAAGATCACATTTTTTATGCACTATTCCACTTTCTTGATGTAATTTCTAATGTGTACACGAGCTCACCTTGCCTAAAAGTTCATTTCTCAGGGGCAGAAATGCTGTATAATGGGTGCACAGGATGCAGTTACAACTCAGCCCTGGAGACATGGTAGTAACTTTAAGGCGTCCTCTGCGGGTTCTCCCGCAGCGTATTTGATAAATCTGCAGGGCAAAACCGCTGCGGTTATCCCTGCAGATTTATCGCGGTTTGTTTTGCAGTTTCCACTGCGGGTTTACTCCTATACTATTGATGCTGCATATGCAGCAATATGCAACATCAATAGTAATGTTAAAAATAATAAAACATGGTTATACTTACCCTCTGACGTCCCGATCTCCTCGGCGCTGCACGCGGCGGTCCGGTTCCAAAGATGCTGTGCGAGAAGGATCTTCGCGACGTCACGGTCATGTGACCGCGACGTCACCGCAGGCCCTGCTCGCACACCAACCCTGATACCGGACGGCCGCGTGCAGCGCTGAGAGGTGAGTATATCATTTTTTATTTTAATTCTTTTTTTTTTACACAAATATGGTTCCCAGGGCCTGGAGGAGAGTCTCCTCTCCTCCACCCCGGGTACCATCTGCACATTATCTGCTTATTTCCCGCATCGTGGGCACAGCCGCATGCGGGAAGTTAGCAGATCAATGCATTCCTATGGGTGCAGAATCGCAGCGATTCTGCACAAAGAAGTGACATGCTGCGTTTCTGCGCGGTTTTTCCCGCAGCATGTGCACAGCGGATTGCGGTTTCCATAGGGTTTACATGTAAATGTAAAGGCTATGGAAACTGCTGCGGACCCGCAGCATCAAAATCGCCGCGGATCCGCGGTAAAACCCGCAAAGTGTGAACATGGCCTAAGGCCCCTATAGACTTTAGATTAAAGTTGGTTCCCTGATTTCAGCAAGAACAACTAACTATCTTATCTCCCCAACATCTTTCGACTCTCCCTTGACAGACAGATGTTGAGGGACATAAGTTTCAGTCAGTTTAAATGCAAACACCATCCTTTCATTTCTCCTAGAACTAAAATGGCACTAAGCTGTCTGGCCAAGGCTAAAATCCGCCATACACATTAGTGTATTGTCAGCCAAACTAACACATGGATATCTATGGATTCAACCAATAGTCTAATGTGTGGGGGAACCAATCAACTGATAGTCGGGCGGTGATGTTGATCAGGATGTCAGATTTCGGACTGCCGATCGTACTGTTCTACCAGAGAAAAGCAGGAGGCAAATGTGTCAGCTGGCAGCTTTGTCATCATGAACACAGAAGCGTTCAGCTGAATGAGCTATCCTTTGTATGGGAGTAGGCCGAGATGACTGTTAGCTAAATAATCAACTTAAGCACTGTTCAGCCAATAACCATCTAATGTGTATGGTGTCCTTATTTTTCTCTATTGAAAACGCTTGGACCCTGGGTTAAGCCGCACATTTTTGTGTTTGGTGTGTTTGGGAGAGACAGCCATCGGCTGAAAATGCATTTGGCCAACACGCCATAGGTTGCTATGGGAGCCATACAGACTGGCAGTCGCAGCTATACATTTTCTATCTGTGGGTTCCTAAGATAGCATACAAGCATGTGCTATAAATGATGACTAAATAACTTTGAACCCTGCAACAACACTATAAAAATCAACCGGGCCCAAAGCATTTTGTTATGTGCAGGCCATTCATTATTTTTCATTTACTGTTTGATCTATGGTAAACCCATGACAATTTGTTACAGCAGGCGGGGGCCTTGCTCTAGAAATGAACATATGTTGCTTGAATTTCTTTTGTATATTAGTAATAATCAGTCTTGTATTCGTTAATGCTCTGTTAGGTAAGTAATGCCATCCCTAGACATGACTAATAAGTATCCAACCTGTAAAATTACAGGAATATATAAGAAAGCATTTGAAAAATAAAAAAGCAGAACATAAGGTGAATTACATCTAAAAATGTATAAATAAAAACATTGTGCACACTGTGCAAATAAAGGATTATAGTCTGGAGAGTTTTCAAAATAGCAGATTCCCCTTTATAGATTACAATGTAATTTTCTAGGCAACTAATTTCACTAAAGAGGATAATGGCTCGAGCAAAAGGCTAATCAGCTGCCAATCATTGTTCTCAGAAGCACAAAATTTGAAATATGCACAGAATTTATAACAAGTCGGCTCGGGCACTGATGGTTTCATTGGCTTTTTACGGCTGAAAAGAAAATGCTAATAGGAAAAAATGCTTAGTTTATTATTTACCACCTCAACACTTCAGGTTTTTCCTCCAGTGATTTGTTTATAGATGTAATAATGCACTAAGAATGTAAAAAGGAGAAGCCATTTACTGAAAAAGATCCACATCTAGAGCTGAAGATGGCAGACAAAAAAAACAATGACTGTCGAAGTTGTAGTGTAAACTGGGTCCTGGTGATAGATTTTTGACTTTACACAAAATTCATGAACTCTATGTGCCATTTAAAGAATTTGGTGCAAAAGAGTCAATAAATAACAGGACAAAAAAAGAAGAGAAAAAAAACCACAAATCATCAATCGGGGCCAGAGAGTCTACGAATATATTCACTTTTTCTAAATTACAAGTTCAGGTCCTTATGAGATAAAGCAGTGTGAGAAGAAATAATCCATGTAGTCTTCCATGGTATCTCTGGTTAGGCATTTTCGACCATATTAGGTACATTTAGGCAGTTATATACAGTCATAATAGCACTGTCATAAAAAGGTGCAAGAACCTCCTACTGTACTATTTATACACATGCAAAAGTTTGAATTGGTATATTAGACTTCATTTTAGGTTATTATATCTCTGTACATGCAGATTACAACATAACCATTAAAGAAAGGTTTTAATATTCTTTCCTTCAGAAGTGCTGCGGTTCTCAGCCTCCAGTCTTCCTTGCTGCCAGTCACAGGATCATGCTTCTTGTTGGAATTGAGTGCTATCCCAAGATGCTTGCAGAGGCAGCGTTGCCTCTGCAGCATAGAAGAACATCTGGCCACTTGTAGAGCTGTATTTGCAGGCTCTAAATAACATAAATAATCATAACACAGGTAACCAACAACTCTTACGAGAACTCTTACAACTGCAAGGTGGGTGGAAATCTACGTAATGAGCCATACACAATAGAATTAAAAATTCCTCTGTTGTTAAAAATGAGAATTGTTCAGAAAGATCTTTGTGTATGGATTTGATAAGATTTGTTTGTAAAACTAGATTTCCTAACATCTTTTTACACTTCAGATACAGATAGAATACACAGTACCATTGTGTAACATTGTAAGCAGTTTCTTTACTCATTGTCCTTGAGTTAAATTATTTCGATTAATCGATTCTCCTCTACAGCAAATTCTGTTGACTCATTGTTAGTTCTGACCTCTACTAGTTTAGTGGCTTAATTGAATCATGATGACTTGCATGATGCATGCACATGTAGTGATTATTTCAGATACTTGACAGTAAACAATAGGAACTGGATAGTAGATATGAGGAACTTATCCAGTAGACCATGAGTAAACTACTTTTTTCAGTGACATGCAGCAAAAATTATGAAGGGTGTGTGACAACAAATTTGACAGATTTCCAGCAAAAACTTGTTAACTTGGGAATGCATTGTTTAACGTGAGTATTATATAGAACCTCAAAACAAGTATATGAAAAAACAAACTGTAGATGAACACCGCAGTTGGTTTAGACAGACAACGTCCTCCAGAACTATAATAAAAATGGTTACTATAGTGAAAAGGCTGAAATCAATAGTTATCGGTCAATCTTATTTGATGAAGGTTCAAGGAATCTGAGCCTCAAAAAAAAAAAAAAACACTCCACAAACGCAAAGTAGTTATCTATAGCCCACAAAAATTTCAAACATTGGTAGATCATATGAAGAGTCCAAAAGGGTGTTGTTCTCAAAAATACATATCAGACTTCAGCCTATATCAAAAGCATTGGACACACCTGGACTTTGCTTAAAAAAAAAGATAATTAAGATCTGCTGAGCAAAAAAAAAAAATTAAGATAATGTAGGGCAAATACAGAGAGCTCTAGCTGTTTACCACAGGGGTCCTTTTTGAATGGTAATAATTTGCCATGGGGCAGTATGGGTTCATGTCAATAGGCCATGAGCATAGTAGCATTGATGAGGAATCTTGGTAATTGTAAGGGAATGTGCACACGATCAGTAAACACTGAGGGTTTGGACTCTGCATACTTGTGCAGCGTCCAACCCGCAGCGTCCAGACTTTACAGCATAGTGGATGGGATGTCAAGAAATCTCATGTCCCCTATGCATCCAGAGACATCTGCGGAAATGGACAAGCAGCGCGTCTCTTTAGGCCACAGCATGTCTATTTATCTTGCGAAGACGCAAACCTCTGCAAGATAAGTTTCACCAGTACAATGTATTGGATTCAGTAAATTCGCATGGTTCAATGAACACATGCAGATTCATCTACATTCAATAGCCAACAGCGCTTTAGATGCAGCGAACATGCACTATAATAATATAATAATAATTTTTATTTATATAGCGCCAACATATTCCGCAGCGCTTTACAACTTATAGAGGGGACTTGTACAGACAATAGACATTACAGCATAACAGAAATCACAGTTCAAAATAGATACCAGGAGGAATGAGGGCCCTGCTCGCAAGCTTACAAACTATGAGGAAAAGGGGAGACACGAGAGATGGATGGTAACAATTGCTTTAGTTATCTGGACCAGCCATAGTGTAAGGCTCGGGTGTTCATGTAAAGCTGCATGAACCAGTTAACAGCCTAAGTATGTAGCAGTACAGACACAGAGGGCTATTAACTGCATAAAGTGTATGAGAACACGATGCAAGGAACCCGATTATGTGTTTTGTTTTTTTTTTTCTATTTTTAATAGGCCACACAGGGATAGTTAGGTTAATGCGTTGAGGCGGTAGGCCAGTCTGAACAAATGCGTTTTTAGGGCACGCTTAAAACTGTGGGGATTGGGGATTAATCGTATTAACCTAGGTAGTGCATTCCAAAGAATCGGCGCAGCACGTGTAAAGTCTTGGAGACGGGAGTGTGAGGTTCTGATTATTGAGGATGCTAACCTGAGGTCATTAGCGGAGCGGCGGGCACGGGTAGGGTGGTAGACTGAGACCAGAGAGGAGATGTAGGGTGATGCTGAGCCATGGAGTGCTTTGTGGATGAGGGTAGTAGTTTTGTACTGGATTCTGGAGTGGATGGGTAGCCAGTGTAATGACTGGCACAAGGTAGAGGCATCGGTGTAACGGTTGGTGAGGAATATGATCCTGGCTGCAGCATTTAAGACAGATTGGAGCGGGGAGAGTTTGGTAAGAGGGAGGCCGATTAGTAGAGAGTTACAATAGTCCAGACGGGAATGAATAAGAGAAACAGTAAGAGTTTTTGCAGAGTCGAAAGTAAGAAAAGGGCGAATTCTAGAAATGTTTTTGAGATGCAGATAAGAAGAGCGAGCCAATGATCGGATGTGGGGGGTGAATGAAAGCTCGGAATCAAGGATGACCCCAAGGCAGCGGGCATGTTGCTTTGGAGTAATGATTGAACCGCACACGGAGATGGCAATGTCAGGCAAAGGTAGGTTAGTAGAGGGAGAGAACACGAGGAGTTCAGTTGCACTATGTCCAAAGCGCTGCCAATTCCTGATCGGGTGCACATACCCTCAGATGTTTCCCATAAAATTAACATAGATCAGCCCAGATTACATAGTTACTTGGTATATAGTTAAACGTGAATGATTTAAAATGCAAATTTATTCAAATATACCAAATCTACATGAAGGGCAAAGTTGTGTGGCAACACAACATATGATATATAGAACAGATATAACATGCCATGTAAGATAATGTAAGATAATTGCTGTCTTTTTCCTGTGTGCTACTTCCTTCTGTTCTAAATCGTGGCTCTTATTGGTTTGTTTCAATCAAATTACATCACTTCTGGTCTCACTGACCCCCCACGGAGTTGAGTATCAATGGACCTAAACATATCGAGACACTTTAGGAGTTTGGTTAACAGAATTTCCTTGCAACTCCACCATGAAAATACATTTGCAAGCAAGTATCCTTTACCAAGGTTATAAATGGACAAGCTGCTTTGAAACCCTTGGGCAGTAGTTCATTTTGAGAGGCAAGAAAGGATTGGACATTTTAAAATCTAACATGCCCTTTCCTTCTTTATGTCAACATCTGCAAACAATAGAAATGCAGGATGTGTCCACATAATTTATGTGTTTGCTCTTACTAAAATTTGCTTTGTTATTGGTATAGCAGTCATGTTAATGATAAAAAATTCTTGAGTGTGGAGAGCTTCTATTTCGGGGAGAACACCAGAGATGTCTTTCTGGATTTTACAATTTTTTTCTCTTCGACACTCTACTCATGAACACTGTATAACCATTTAAGATGTCTCAAAGTCAAGGGTGCACTTCAGGAAATGAATACATGAACTAAGATGCATTGATCAAAGGACTTTGTTATAGCACTAGAACGGAGACAAAATTAGCATTTAAGAAACAACCCTTATTTTTGACTTTATAGAAAAAGTTCCAGAAACCTAATTGAAAAAATATGAATTAAAACTTAATCAAACTTGCTCTAAAATTAGAAAGAAAAGAATAAAATCTTAGAAACACGTCCTATAAATTTTGAACCATATAGACTATGATTAAGTGCTATATATGGCTCAAGACTAGTGTTATGTTTTGTTTTCACGCCTCTCCTAGTTTTTGAGTAAATATAAAATTTTCATATATAGATGTTTTTCCCCCCTATGCTGTTTCTGGAACTTTTAGTCCTACATGTGTTTGCTGTGGGAAGCCTTTATCTGCAAGACAACCAATTACCTTGGATGCAGTGAGTTCATTTTTTTTTTTGTTATGCCTCTTTTTTCTATGGTTTTTCTTTATGCTTTTAAGCAGAATTAGCATGTGAAATAAAGTGTACAGTGATAAAGAGTTTATGTATACATCAAGGTAATATTAAAGAATTTTATTAAACACTACTCATGTTAAGATTTTAAGAGACTCGTACTAGAAAAATGAAAAAAAAAAAAGATTTTTGGCTAGACATCAGAAAAAAAGTCTACATTAAGTCCTATCATTCTTTTTATTAACTATGCCAGTCTCTAGAGCACATTGAAAGAAAGTGCATTGGTTTTCTGTATGGAGTCCTAAGTTTGTCATTTTGCGTTCTCTCTGAAGGGATGTAAAAGTTATACATGTACTATATGCCAGCTTTTACTTGGTTGTTTGAATGGTTTATTATAAATTTTAATGCATTTAGGCTCAAGGTTAACGTGACTTCTTTAGCGAGCGGAAGATATTGAAACATAAATGATCAGCTAAGGAACATTGCGACAAGCTCTAAAACTTGTTCTCTCACATAAATCAGAAGGCAAAAACTAAGGTAGTGGTTGCTCTAATTAAAAAAATAAACACTTTGACTTTTTTCCTTTTTAATTGATATTAAAATGCGGTCCCATTACACAGAGCATGGCGGTTGCTTTGAGCCCTACTGCTGAGAATTAAATGCTTGATAAATGAGGACTGTGATAATTTGTGCTTAACTTGTTTCCCCTCAGTGATTAAACATCTGGATGGATAATTTACACCTAAACCTCTATAGACAATGTACAATAGTCAACAATTGGAGCCTGTGCTTCTGAGTTAATGTAAAAAGAATACCACAAATTGAGAAACTGTATAAAGAAAAAATAGTAGCACTTAACAGCCAATTTAATCTCAATGAAGATGAACTGATAAATGGCTTTACTCCTGTTTACGGAGTCAATGATGGTAACATTTTGAAGTTGGGTAGCTTGGCCATGGTGCATTTCACATGACCCGATCAGACCTCACAGGACGTTCAGTTCTAAGGACTAGAATCTTTAATTATCCTAATAAATAAGGATTATGGCAGTTTATGGAAAATCTTTTTCTGGATAATTTTTAAACCCAAAATTACATTTAAAAAAAAAGCTGAGGTCTTGTTGTGACAGAAGCTCACAACAGAGCAATACCGCAAAATAAATGAGAAGGTGAGAGTGATTGTAGTGCTCACCTGGGGGAGTGAGGGGGATGGACAAAAAAATCTGTGAAATCCTTAGAATCATAATGGCATTTTATGCAAAACCTTTTTCATGGGTAATTGTTTTTTTTATAAAAGCTACTATTTTAAAAATAACTAATGAGAAAACCTGGGGCGTAGCGAATTCAAAAGAATTAAATAATTGTTTTTATTCTAGTGGCCTCAAGGCAAACAACATGTTTTAAATGCCTAGGGCTACTTTTCTCAAATACACTTCATAAAAAAGGGTTTTTTTTGTATTTTTTTTAATTTGTCAGGTATTTGTCAGATTTATGGAATCAAAAGTAATCTGCAGACCGATGGTGGTGATGTAGGCATCTCTGCACCTCTTCCTACCGCCCCACTCCCTGAACAGTAACCTCTGCACATGCTAATTACACTCTCCCATAGAAGTGAATGATTTAGCAAGGATTCTGGTCCTGTTGGAAGACCCAGTGATGCAAGGTGGGGAACGTTTGATTATCAGGAGCAGATGCTCTGCATGTTGTTAAACAGATCACTACTTGGAACTAATGTAGGGTTTCCAATTGACAAACCCGTTTCTTGTACAGGGTGCAATGCAACAGTGCAAAATTTAACAGCAGATTACAAAAACGTTCTGTTAATTTACTGGATTTTTAAATTTCCTCCAACTGCTGATGTTCCACTGATTCTAGAACAGTTTCTATTTTTTCTGTGCCGTTTCTAAATTATTCCCCCTGGGGACAAAAAAAAATACAAACTCTCCCTTCAAACAAAAAGCTAGATTCAACAAAACTTCTGTGTGTGCATTTGATTTTCTTCCAGTTTGACAGAAGTTCTGTGGTTTATGCCCAGTTGGTTTGAGAGATAATTTGCATCTTCATTAACAGGGCCATAACTTTGTAATGGAGGGGCACGAAAGAAAAAAAAAAAAACTATTGCAAAATCACCAACGGCACTGGGAGAGGGTGCTTAATTTAACTTTAAAAAATCCAGTAAAAGGTCTTCTTTAAAGTCAAGGGTAGGAAAAGGTTGCATCATGTTCCGTGAGCTTAGGCAACTTTGGTAAAAGTTTTCATGATACAGAGGATGGATTTCATGTGGTCCTGGCCTCTAAACAAACAGTTTATGCATTCCATCATAATACATTTCTCCTCTTTACACTGCTCTATATAAAAGCGTGCAAAATTAGCACGGGGTTTCCAGATTTAGAGTAGACACAATGAACACGTACATATAAATAACCAATAACAAATTCAATTGGCTGCATCTGTGTTTACCTCTACAAAATATCCACCCAAAATGGATCCATTTTTACAATTTAACCCTACAGTACTGTAGTTTATAAGCGTACCATGTAACTGAATACATTACAGAGGAGAATGTAATAATGTGAAAAGGAAAAACCAATGAGGAACACTAGGAAAAAAAGGAACATATGCTTTGTACCTGTGAGTCTGTAATGTAACGAAATAAGCAACGGGAAAGCATTTTGCAGATTTGAAATTAGTTGTGAAAGCTTTCTGATTAGTTGATAATCAAATCTCTCTTTTAGTGGCGCAAAATCAGGTTTTCTCAAAACTACAATTTGTTTTCGAAGCAAATGCCGCAGCTGCACTAAACACATAATGGATGAATTTGATCTAGCTGTGAGTAATTTGATTAAGGATGGACTGCTGTTTTAAAATATTAGATTTAGCTTCATTTACCTATGTTTGCACAGTTCACATTACCCAGAAGGATAACAAACTGGAGCTTGGACAAGAGGGTCTTTCATTAAACAATTTACCCCCTTTATAAACATGATCCTGAAGCGTAGCGTTGGCAATTACTTTGCACACAATCCGCTTTAGAAGCGCTTGGATCCTAAAGATCTCGGCCATTGCCAGGTATGAAACATGTGTTCCTTTTATATGGCACTGGCAAGTTTTCAGCATATGTTATTCACTGCTACAAGGACTGAAGCCTGTCTGAAGAGAGATGAAATATTGCTGCAATGATGGAAATAAAGCCAATCCACTCCAAAGCACACACAGGCTCGCTTTTATGCCGGGAACTGATACAAGAAATAAGTAGTAAAAAAGTAATAATGAGTGTAAGTAGCATGCCATCAAACTTAACAACAAAAAAAAAAAACTTTTTAAGTTTTTAAAATCTGCTCCAAGTAGACATTTTAGGGATTGTTCTAGGTTCTCAATACCAATTTACACTAGAAGCTTTAATTTGAAAATGGCATAGAAGGCGTTACTTTCCAAAGATACAGTCACCGACCCCAGCACATCCAAGTCTAGTCATAGCAATAGACAAAGTCAAGTACATCCTATAGCTGGACTGGTAATATGGTAGCAGTAGACTTTTAAGAACCACTCCCATCAAAGTTTTTATCCTGTTAATATATTGAAGTCATCGTATTATATAGCACGGTGTGCTTACAATTGCTCATTTTGCCCTTCTACCTAGTTAATTATTCTCTTTTCTCTGCTCTATGTAGAAACAGGAAGTCTTTTGTCACTGCATAAATCATCCCCTTCTTCGACTTTTGACCAAGCTACTCGCTCTTCCCCCTGCCAGGGACTTTTGTAGTGACTGATGAGTCAAAGGGAAAAATGACTGTTTCTACATAGAGTTTATAAGGATTCAGCAAGTCAGTTTTTAATAATGTGATATCACAGACCTAATGGAAGAGAGAAGAATTAACTGGGTAGAAGGGCAAAATGAGCAATTGGGAGTACACAGTGCAATGTAATATGATGACTGCAATATATTAAGAGGATGCAAACTTTGATGGGAGAAGTGCTTCTTTAATATTAGAGTGTGGTCTGAACCCCCCCCAGAAATAATCATAGCGCCATTTGTTCCATGGCGTTTTCCATATCATCATTATTAATATAGCGCCATTTCTGACATATTCCTCCAAAGATATGATTACAAGTTGAGAATTGTTGGAGAGATCAATGGAAACATATCTAAGAGGCCCCCCATACACATTAGACTAAAGTCGGGAGGTTCATCCAGCAGTCAGCAGTCTAATGTGTATGGAGGGCTCTCAACTCTCCTCCGACAGATGCCGGGGAAGCAAAGGATCCAGCCTGATGAATTTCATTGGCCTTTTTTTTTATTCTATCTAGAGATAAGCAGCATTTCCAATAGAGAACACAGGAGTGATCTTAAGATATGTGTATTCCTGTATATGGGGCAGTTGGGAGATGTAGCGTACAGCTGATAGCCATCTAAGGTGTATGCGGGCTTTGAGCCTCAGCTTACATGGTGTTCCCTTCGTAGACTGCCATGCTTTCGAAGTATTAGATAACGTTTTAACTATAGTAATAAGAATTATTATAAACCATTAGGCTGCATTTACAAAAGATAATCATGAACGAATGTTGTTAAAACACTTCTTTCAGGATAATCTTGGCATGTAAACAGGCGATGGCCTGATTAACAAGCAAAATGCTCGTTCGTAGCATGAAATGATCTTTTGTGCAGTGCAAAAGATAATCATTCTCAGCAATGCATCATCCCATGTAAACTGGACTTGCAATGAAAAGAACTATGATAGGCCATGTGCACTGAGCGATCTAGCATAGATTGCTCATTACACATCATTTACTTTTAATGCCTCTTTATACGAACAAACCAAATGACCACTGATTGGTAAAAGTTAATTAATTGGCAGTCGTATCGTGCCGCCGTTCTATTCATTTTAAATAGACCCTTAACCAAATGTATTACATTGATATTACTGCATATACTTTTGGCTGGATGCATGGATCAACTATCTGAAGTGTATGAGAAGGTGCCAGACACTCGTCCCTCACAAGTCACATCTTCTGGGCAAAAAAAAGAGTATTTAGTTCCAGTCCTTTCAGGAAGACTTTTTAGGAGGCTCCTTATCATCCGAAGCAGGATGATTACAATTGCAGGTAACAGGACTATAGACATCTGATAACACAATATCCACCAATTAAAATAGGTGACATCACAGTTGCTCTTTAACCCCCCCACCTACACAGTGATCTGTGCACCCTCATTAGATGCTTTAAAAGACTGAGTCAGAGACTGTTCATTAAGGCTAATGCACACATATTGTCATTGGAATAAGCTGTCATTCAGTCTCCTTCATACAAAGAACTGTTATAATATGCCCAACACAGACTATTTTCTGTGCTGTGGATAAGCTGGAAGTGTTGCTGCCAGTAATCAGGACAACACTAATATTTGAAGACTGACACTCTTGATAAAACAAGTACAATAGTATGTTGTATATTATTTTATTGGGAACACATACAGACATTGCTGTAACTGTATAAACCCTTTAAGTATAGTGAATAGGTAATTTTACAAGATCATACCGGCAACTCGCACAGGCGGTAAGCGCTACCATACTCACTGCGCTTACCGATCAGTTCTCTCCAGTCATGGGCTGTTTCGCTGAGTTACCTCTTGTATCACTTCCAATACTGCTGCATCTTCCAGCTCCTGGTAAGTCTCCACGTGGCAATAGGGAAGTGTGGCCATTTTCTACAGGCATTTACCCCATTGTGTCCTGCAGAGGAGAGATTCTCTGGCCTATCTCTAAGCAGCAGGGGTGTTATTAGACAGCTCCTCCCACCACTCCTCTTCTGATCTAGGTGCCAGTTCAATTCTTGTTTAGGTTCCCGCAAGTTGCTTTCTCCTATTGTCTCTCCTTTTTTTGACCTGGCTTGCATATTCGCTTAAACTCTCTACTCCACTATGTATATTGAACATGTGCGACTTTGCCCTGCCATCAGATTGTCGGACCACATCTTAGCCTCCATCCACTTGTACTTTTGTACCCGTTTCTCTGACCCTCTGGTCAGCTGCAGACCCCGGAAATGCCCTGGAGTGGCACCTGGTGTCTTCCAGCGGTGAAGCCTATACTCAGAGGTTCTAGTGCATACCTGACAATCACTTAGTTACGCCCCTCCAGGGAAAGCCCAACCCATGGCACAGTGAGTCCTCACCCGTCGCTACATTAATGTTATACAAACTTTTGCAAGTTGGCCCTCGTCTAGCTCGGAACATATATTCTGATGAACATACAGAGAAGAAAAGATGTTTGCACACAAAGCTTTACAGCAAACAACTGTTTCTGTAGCTCTGAGACATCAATGAAGAATGCTGAGCAGAAACATGGTTATTGCTCCAACAGATAATTTAGATTGTGAGCCCCATCGGGGACAGCGATAATGTGTGCAAAAACTGTAAAGCGCTGCAGAATATGTTGGCGCTATATAAATAGAGAGATTATCATTATTATTATTATTTTGCCAGGGAAAGCCACCATTCAGATGACTTGTTCTTTATTAAGCTGTGTTTTCCAGAGCAGGAGCCACTTTTTCAAGCAGTTGACGGTTTTGCAGAAGGTAATCTAACCGGGCACCCATTCTTTGGTGTCCAAATAACCGAATACAGAGCATCAACATGAGACAACCTCTTTATCTGTTAAAAACATCAATCTTTTTGTAAAAAAAAAAAAAATCTCAGTGATATATGAAATATTCATCTCATAAAATAAGATGAAGCAAAAACAATAGTTAAAAAGACAGGGCTAGGGGTAAATATGTTAAAAGAATGCAATTAATGCGTTAATGTTTTGGTGAGAAATGAAAATATGTAACACTAGATGGTGGCCCGATTCTAACGCATCGAGTATTATAGATATATATAGTAGTATATAGCACAGGCCACATAGTATATAGCACAGCCCACGCAGTATATAACACAGCCCACGTAGTATATAACACAGCCCACATGGTATATAACACAGCCAGGTATAGTGTATTGCCCAGCCACATAGTATATAGCACAGAGACGCAGTATATAACACAGCCACATAGTATATAACACAGCCACATAATATATTGCCCAGCCACGTAGTATACAGCACAGGCCACATAGTATATAGCAAAGAGACGTAGTATATAACACAGGCCACACAGTATATAACACAGGCCACGCAGTATATAACACAGGCCACACAGTATATAACACAGGCCACGCAGTATATAACACAGGCCACGCAGTATATAGCAATGTAGGCACTATATCCCTGTTAAAAAAATAATTAAAATAAAAAATAGTTATATACTCACTCACTCCGGTCCCAAGAATGCATTGTGGTAATAATACGTAATGATGTAGCGGTCTCGCGAGACCACTACATCATCTCCGGTCATTGCCGAAATGCATTCTTGGGACCAGAGCGTCGCGAGAAGCAGGAAAGGCGCCGGAAGGAGAGAATATATATTTTTTTATTTTTTCTATTATTTTTAACATTATATGTTTTTACTATTGATGCTACATAGGCAGCATCAATAGTAAAAAGTTGTTCACACAGGGTTAATAGCAGCGTTAACGGACTGCGCTACACCGCGGTGTAATGTAGTCCGTTTAATGGACTGCTAAAACCCTATGTGGCTGCTGACTGGAGGGGAGTATGGAGGGGGCACTGACTGGAGGGGAGTAGGGAGGGGCCAATTCGTGGCTGTGACCGTGTGACAGCGACCGTGTGCCCGTCGCTGATTGGTCGCGGCCAGCCGGCCGCGACCAATCAGCGACCCAGGATTTCCGAGACGGAAGTACTCCTTAGGCAATTATATATATATAGATGAAATACAGATTGTTCTCTTTTTATTTGGAGACAATTGGACAGAGTTAAACTTCTCAAAATATCACTCAATTACTCAAAATTGTAAAATACCCAATATGAAATGGCCGAGGTGCAAACATAAGAGTGCTCAGGCGCCAATGTCTGGAGCAGTTACTGCAAATCAATGAGACCATGGGAATATAAGTACCCAAATGACACATTTAATAACTTGTAAAATGATGTAACCAACTTCTCAAGAATTATGTGAAAATGAGTACATCATTATGCTTCACTGTGCTGAAATTCAATGTGATGAACATGAAAAGAAGAACTAGGCTTTGAAGTCTATACAAGCTTTGCCGAACAGTGAAATAATTAAAAATGTTATAAATAGCAATATCCATGGTTAAGCTTCTGTGGGTAAAATAATACAGTAAGGAAGACATTATTTATATTTAAACAAGTGAAAGTCATAAAACTGCCCTCTAGAGAAAAATGAAAATTTGTGTAAATTTTTCTTTTGCTTTAAAATATGGAACTGTGACATTGGACTGGAAAATACACAGGTATAAGGAGAGAGACTATTATATAGGTTATATTAATATTATTTTATTAGTTCTCTAATTTAGAGACAGGCACTGCTATTTTAAAGAAATATTTAGTTGACACCCACACTTTCTTCCAAAGTAAATAATTTATTTGCAATATATAAAAATTAAAAAAAATGATTATACATATACATATAGTTCATGATTCAGTATTGATGTGTAACTCCCATACCTCTTCTAAAGAAAAACATTATACTAATTTTAATGTTAGAGGTGGGTTCACACAATGTGGCCTTGGTCTCTCCAGACTCTGCCAGGAAAGTAGTTTTTTTTATCCCTTTTATTTTTCGATCAAACAATTAAAAGACTCAGCAGCTTATTGGGCAAGTGTCTATGAAAGTGGCGGCACTGTTAAAATGCAAAGCATTATAAATTGCACCATGGTTAATACCAATTTATATAAATTGTAGTATGTAGGCAAATACACTGGAGTAAAATATGAATTATTATTGAAAAACTGTTTTACATTCCATTCCATGCTGCTCTTACTTTATATTCCTCGATCATTGCCGGCATTTTACCTTAACACTAAACCTACAAAATATACAAATGGGTTTCTACGATCATCAGATGGAGCATAGGAAAAATAAAAACAAAGGAACAGCTTACTAACAAGCCAAGCTAAAATACGATTCCCGCCAGAGCGTCTTAAGCAGAGTTTCTCACAAAGATTTACCGGCTTTGGAAAGATATTTCTAATGCATAAGAATTATTCACTAGTCTGATGCTCTAAATCACATCTATGTAAAATATCCACTAAGATTCTGGGAGCGCAGAACGCAAACAAAAAAACTGCAATTACAACAATTTACAGCAGTTTTCCAAGAAATAAAATACATTTTGCTAATTACGTCTCTGCTTTCATCATAAATATATAAAAAGTGATATAAACACTTTACTTTTTTATTGCAGCATTAGCAATGTCACCCTGCTATCAAAGGTTAAGCAATTATAATCATATGAGCGACTGAGTGAGAAAAATAATTAACCATAATACGGGTGTGAAAAAATACAAATTTACATTATATGTGTGTGCAAAAAGGTATCCAATTTAACCCCTTACCACTATGCTATATATGTATGGCATAGCCACGGTGCAGGCTCAGAAGTTGTGCCCACTCAACCACCTGAAGGAGCTGACTGGGATAAAGGACTCTTTCACACATCCTGATAGTTCCTGTACCGGATAAAGCAGTACAGGAGATATCAGAGTCCATGTGTATAATACTTGTGGCATATGTGTAGCAACCATGTGCCATATCAGTATCACATGTAGCAGCGCCTGGGAAGTAGCGGTACTGTTTGTGCTGTTCGCTGGTGCTGAAGATAGCTCTCATCATTCTCCCCTGCTCGTGCTGCGATCGGTGCTAGCAGAGAATGTTGAGAGTTGTATTAAACTGATAACAGCAAGAGCAGGAGGCGGCTGATGGGAGTATTCATCAGACGCTGCCTGTGCTATAAATAAAAAAAAACGGTGTGGGTTTCCCTATATTTTTGTTAACCAACCAGGAAAAACTGACAGCTGTGGGCTGCAACCCTCAGCTGTCAGCTTTAGCAAGGCTGGTTATCAAGAATTAAATAAATCTTAAAAAAAAAACAATAGGTAACCTTGAAGACAGGTCAATGAAGCTCTTTTAGATCCATACTTCCTATCCTTTCAGGAAGCGTTTTAAGCAATGCTTTGTATTATCAGAGGGAGGGCTACAATGACATAGCATTTCTATCCATAGCTGCAGACACAAGATCCACCATTTACGCAGACACAAGATCCACCATTTACAATAAGTGATGTCCCTACTCCCTTGCTTTTACAATGACCTTTGCACAAGCTCCATATATCCTTTAATACAAGATGGCACATAACGCAATAGATTGTGGCTAATGCACACATGTTGTTTCCTGAAACCACAGGAAATTAACGTCTAACAAATGTCCTAGTGTCCAGTGTAAAAATTGCACTTTTTTTTATTTTTTTTAAAGATTATGCTAAGCAAAAAAAAAACGCATTGCCAAAAAGCTTCCTTAATTAATAGATAATTTTATGATTAAAACTTCCCTCTAAGAAGATCTAAAGAAAATTGCCTCTGTGTAAGGGCACTAAAAGAGCAATAGAAGACAGATAAAGATTTTTCTGGAGAACAATGTAAGATGCTCTTGGACTTTGACACCACTCTCCACAATTCAGAAGTTGAAAATCAACCAATTCGTATACTGTTTTAAGACATGTGACCCTCTGATCTCTCTATACACCCCTGACCTCATGCAACCTGACAAACAGACTTTAACATTCTGCAATTAGTGCCAGCACAGTTCTCAGACTATTTTACTACCATTTATGTGTAAACCAGAGAAACAAAGAGCAATTAGGCAAAGAAACAGGAATGCAGCTCTATTATAATGCTCCTTGAGGCTTATTACTGTCCTTATTTAATGATGAATACAACCCTGATGATCACTGAACAGGATTACATGATATAATTATCCTGCTTAATTTTAATAAGTGTCACATATATAGTACACAGAATTAGAACAGATGCTACTACCTGTAAGAGAAGAGAAGTGACACTATGTTAATCTCAAAGTATTAAAAGTAATAAAAATAGATATAAAAAGAAAATTAAGAGCTACAAGAGAGATTTGAAAAAATGTGCCTGAAAACTCTCAGTCATCCACCAAGTGATGAACTAGACCCACAACTCGTCTAAATTGACATAATTTATTTAATTAGGGTTCCAATGTACCAAAGCAAATATGTCAAAATCTACAGGACAGCACAAGTTTAACAGCACCTTTGCGCTTGTAATAAAACTTAATTATTTAAGCTCAAGGAGGCATGAAGTGCACAAGGGGATCAGATCAGTGTCAATTACTGTGGTTACACCAACTGAAATACCAAACTCATTATAAATGTACTGTTACACTTCATACCTAAACTTTGTACCATTCGATAATGAAAAGCATCTTAAGAATCTTGTAATAATGTAAAGCCTAATTTATAATGGTATCATAAGGAAAATATCCAAGAGGTAAAGTAAACTATTACCTACAGCAATGTAATGTCAAGGGCAAAAGCTTGCTCAAGGCTTCTTGGTTTGGAGAACCGCATTGTAGAGACAGTCACTGAACACTTTTCAGATAAAAAATGTAACAGTGTAAAATTTGGGGGTGGCAATATATTCACATGTCCCATTCCATGGGCCACAATAAAGGTCTGTGGCCACTGGATGGGAGCGAGAGTACCACCTCTTGCTTGCCAACATCTGCAGCGCTTCTTATGATTAGCAGACCAATGCCATCATTGCAGGTTGTAATGTCACATATGTGACATTACACCAGCCCGACTAATCAAAAGAAGATCAGTGATACTGCCCAGTAAGAGGTGGTACTTCCACTCAAGAGCCAGGGTCCACAGACCATTCTTGTGGCCAGTGGAATGGGACATATGAAACAATTTGGACCTACTCAAGTATAGACTATATAAAAATAATTCAGTTTAAAATTAATCTACTCCATGATCACACGTACCTTAAGGTACCTTCACACGAAGCGACGCTGCAGCGATAGCGACAACGATGCCGATCGCTGCAGCGTCGCTGTTTGATCGCTGGGGAGCTGTCACACAGACCGCTCTCCAGCGACCAACGATGCCGAGGCCCCCGGGTAACCAGGGTAAACATCGGGTTGCTAAGCGCAGGGCCGCGCTTAGTAACCCGATGTTTACCCTGGTTACCAGCGTAAAAGTAAAAAAAACAAACAGTACATGCTCACCTGCGCGTCCCCCAGCGTCTGCTTCCTGACACTGACTGAGCTCCGGCCCTAACAGCAGAGCGGTGACGTCACCGCTGTGCTTTCACTTTCAGTTTAGGGCCGGCGCTCAGTAAGTGTCAGGAAGCAGAGGCTGGGGGACGCGCAGGTGAGCATGTACTGTTTGTTTTTTTTACTTTCACGCTGGTAACCAGGGTAAACATCGGGTTACTAAGCGCGGCCCTGCGCTTGGTAACCCGATGTTTACCCTGGTTACCAGTGTAAAACATCGCTGGTATCGTTGCTTTTGCTTTCAAACACAACGATACACAGCGATCGGACGACCAAATAAAGTTCTGGACTTTATTCAGCGACCAGCGACATCACAGCAGGATCCTGATCGCTGCTGCGTGTCAAACGAAACGATATCGCTAGCGAGGACGCTGCAACGTCACGGATCGCTAGCGATGTCGTTTTGTGTGAAGGTACCTTTAGAGTGAGGAGTGTGCCGTTGAATTTGTTTGTTTGCATGCTAATTATCCAGTCATGGCAGCCTGCCCCTGTGCAGTACATTTATTTCATTTTGATAGTTGATGCTTGTCCATTTTATCATAAGTGGTCATGTTTATGTCCTGTTTCTTGAAATTTATATATAAAGCCACAAATTCCTATACAATAACACTGCATATCACACCACCTTGCCAGAGTCCCAGGCAAATTCTCTGTTTAGTATTCAGGGTGTAATTCCTCAATATAACATTACTGGATGGTGCCTGCCAACAAAGGCCCACTGTCTCTGACCAATTTAAAGGATTATTTTAAGCATGTCAAGTTATCACTGATATGAAAATGCAGCTGTGAAATGTTTTTTATTTTTTTTTTTTTTTTAGATTTGAGGAGTGGTTGTATCACCACTCCATTCATTCTCCAAGGGTCTGCTGAAGATTTTCTATCTCCATCCGACCCAAAAACAATTACCTAAGTGGTTCCACGCAAATGGGGCCCAATGGTCCACTTGTCCCAAGCTATTCAATGCTTCATTCTTTGGATCCATTGGGTTCCAATAGTTGGTCCCCCGACAAATCGGCAAGTTGTCATTTATCTTGTGGATATGCTATTACTTGACAAATTGGGAATAACCCTTTAAGGATTTATGTACCCTGCAGAGTCTACAGCACAGAGCCTTGTATTTCAGTACATTGAGGGACTCCACAGCTTTTTTGCTATGAACATAAGTCCTTAAATCTAATGTAATGAGGCTAGGCTCCAAATTATATTGCTTCAAATAAGGAAATGTTTACTTACATGAATACTTTATTAAAAAAGAAAATCAAAAATTAAAATCTTATTAAGGGCCGATTACATCTTTGTCTATGTTTTTTGGGGAAAATGTCTACCATATCTTGCACACTGCCAGATTATAAACCTAACTCGTTTACCCTCACATTGAAAAATCTGTCCACCAAAAAATGGTACAAATTACATCAGTGAATCAGAATTTCCATGATCAAATCATGAAAATCTTCATCTCTTAAGGATAAACTGTCCCTAGAAAATTTGCCTGCCATCTTCAAATCTGACACCTAAATGGAGTAAGGGGAAACCTTGCGATAAATAACATTCCAGTAGATTTGTTCTGTTTTTACTAAATTAAACATTTGACATTCTTGACTTTGACCAATTACAGATCAGTGAAGACCCTCTATTAGTCACAGCATTAAATGCAAAACTATCAGAGGGGCATTTGTTTATCCAGCCCGAGGAAAGAAATGTTGGTGATTTACCGTGGAGACATAAAGTGTCAAGATCTGGATTCCTTCTGGACATCTTACCCCTATAATGAATCTTCTAACAGAAAGCAAATGGTGTCCCCACGGGTCTCGTTTCAAAGAAAATACAGAAAGCAATAAACTGTTGTATCAAATGGCTACTGTAACTAAATGATGTCTGTCCCTGTACTTGACCCTGTTTTTCGGCTGCTGCTTTCTGACAGATCTCCCATAAAGTTTTACTGGCATGTAAAGGTTTATACATAAGCACTGAAAGATCATAAATGAATGTAAACAACGCACCGAGAGTATTAAAGTATGGCGACATTTAAAGATGTAATAGAAAGTTCATAAAACCATCTAACACCGCAATTCCAAATCCTTCTGTAGGATCATCTCCATAATACTGGGCGTTATATGAACAACTGGTGACAATTTTCTGCTGGTTTATCTTTTTTGTCTTATGGCTAGCACTCACCTACGCAGTTTACTCCTTCTTTTGCAGTTTATACATTTTTACCCAAGCCTGTTCTGTTAATACAGCAGCCTTCTGTCTGCATTTTAAGCAAAACTAGAGAAGAAAATCTGGTGGAAATTTATCACAGCTTGTACAATAGTTTTTTTGCTGGGAAAAAAATAAGAGTAAAAAATGTTGGTGCAAATTTGGCACAAAAACATTTTAAAAAAAGTTGGAGACTGACAGATTTTTTATAATTTATTTTATAAATTGGTAGAAATTATATTGGAAATCTGTCTTATAGTGGTTAACAGGCAAATACTTTTAATACATTTGATGGCTTTTACTCCAAATGGCTTCTATTTAGGATTGGTGTATGAAACAATGCCAAAAGTCAAATTCCTCTGTAGACTCAAAATTAAAATAGAATATACAGTTAAGTAATGGAAAGTATACTATCTTTCAGGATTAATTCATACCGCGTTCAATATGAACATTTGGCTGGACTTTTCGTTTTCCTTTAGACACAGCATTTTTTAATATAGTATTAGTGACGAGCGCAAGTGCATCACTCAAGATTGCCGAAGGTGCTCAGGTATGCATTGAGTATCGTGGTTGCACGAATGACATGTTCGAGTCCCCGAGGCCACATGTTTTGCGGGTGTTAGACAGCCACAAAACATTTGGGTATTGCCTGACAAATATGGGCAATCCCCGTGTGTTTTGAGGCTGTCTAACACCCGCAAAACATGTGGCCGCGGGGACTTGAACATGTCACTCGATCACCCGTGATACTCCGTGCATACTCGAGCACTCTTGGCAAACTCGAGTAACAAGCACTTGTGTATGTACGGTATATGCCAAGGATTATACAATAGTATTCCTATGCAGTTTCATGGGAATCTTCCAAAAACTGCCCTTAACAGCAACAAAAAAAAAGAAACACAGAGCATGAATACATAATACATAAATATATTAGAATAAAACCGGAAACTAAGGTTTCCGGAAAAAAAGTAGGGGCTTTGAGATCCCAATATATCTTTGCTAAACATGTATCTGAAGAACATTCCTGTACTACACTCCTCAACATTGAGAAGGATGTTTTTATCAGATCACAAGATGGATAGACATGTTACTAATAATAAAACTACGAAAAAATGGAACCAAAGTTTTTAGAATATCTTGATTAATTCAAGGTTTCTCCTTGTGGAGAGTGACATATCAGCTCTGGCTTGTCAAGGTAAGGAGGCTTATTCGCCCTGCAATGCCCCTCTGGGAAATTTAATATGCAAATTGCCTTTTCAGAGAAAAAGAGGATTTGAACTCTATAGCGCCACCTGTTTGAAGTAGCGATCCTACAAGTCACAATCAACCCTTTAACGAGCCTTGCAGTATGACTTAGTATCTCAATTCGCAACACGGTGTTTCGGGCTGTTGGTCCTCATCAGTGAGAAACATGAGAATTGATTTGGCTAGGTGAGAGGCTCTGGACTGAGGCCTAAGGGGTAATGTTTCTCCTTGTGGAGAGTGACATACCAGATCTGGCTTGTCAAGGTAAGGAGGCTTATTCGCCGTGCAATGCTCCTCTGGGAAATATAATATGGAAATTGCCTCTTCAGAGAAAAAGATTTGGCTTTTATCTTAAGTCATATTGCAAGACTCATTAAAGGATTGATTGTGACTTGCAGGATTGCTACCTCAAACAGGTGGCGCTATAGAGTTCAAGTCCTCTTTTTCTCTGAAGAGGCAATTTGCATATTGATTATTGATTAATTCAGTAATTAGTATAAGTGCCATTCACAGAAATATGTGCACTTATGCACAATGTTTTTTTATCAATGAGGTTATTATTGTTTTTTTTGGAGGAATGTTCTGTGACTCAATGCAATTGGACAAATTATCAAGATCTGTTATTGGCACTTTTCTTTGAAAAAGCCAACCAATCACATACCAGATGTTCTCCATGGGAGACAAGTCAGGAGACCCTGCGTCATTGGTCAAGTAATTGCAAAAGAGAGCCGGCAGCAGTGGATCTTGACTATATACGTGCTAAAATGCATTTAATGTGCTAGAACATTCCTTAGATAACCTTTAATATAATTGATAGCATGCCAGGACGTGTAAATTAATGCATCTCTGTGTGTGTGTGGTGCTCATACTTTATGCTGAATTGAGAAGTTCTGTTTCCACTTTTTATTAACTTGCATATCATTAACATGTTTATACATCCTTTCTTGGTGTTGCTATTCAAATGTTGCAGAGTGTATGTATGTAGAGACATAACTAAATGATCCAATTGCTTAGACATACTAGAAGTATATACTGACATACCGCTACACACTATTGGAGATGATCAAATCTCTTCAAATTCGAAAGAAACAACTAATGTTTAAAAAAAAAAAATTGAATTGCAATACTACAAAGCTTTTAATTGAAATGAAAAGCCATGATTAGCACTCCAAGGACTCCTATGACTATCTAACCTTCTAAAGCTCTTTATCAGACACACAGCTATAGTAATGTCACCATAGAAAATGATGGTACCCTATATTACTCTTCATAATTTAAAAAAAAAGGTCCAAAATGTAACCCTCTTAGGCCGGTTTCACATTTGTGGTTGTGTCCACAAAGCTTCTGATGCATGCATCTGCATGCGTCTTGATTTCCTATCTTTAACATTGTAGACACAGGTGCATGTGTTTACATGCGTTTGCCCGCGTTTGCTTACCCATGCATCTTTTCGCGGGTTGCGGCTAGCGCAGCATGTTGCAATTTTTGAGGCGGCAAATTTCCGTCAACTATGTGCAGGCATGTCCCTGCAGATGAGTGCGTAAAAAAACCGCATCAATGTCTATGGGAACGCATGCGTACGCATGTCTTTGCGTACGCATGCGTTTCATGCGCTTGCGTACTTCGGACTCCGCATGTCCAGGAACTGATTTAGACATGCCCATTGAGACACGTCCTCCTGGAAATATCGAACACATGCGCATAAAAAGTGCAAACGCTGCATTTTTGCCATCATGCGTAAGCTGATGCGGATAAAAAACACTGCGTTATCAAGTCTTTGAATGCGTTTTTGCTTGTGTTGCGGATGACACGCTGCAGACTCAACCGCAAATGTGAACCTAGCTTTAGTCATTTGTGATGAGGCAAACCACTTTGTGCAGAACTTCGACTCAAGCGGACGCAGTTGCAAATAGCCAGCACCTGCAACAGGTGACTGTACTGGTGTAACATGTACAGATCTAATATTTGAAAAGTAAAACAGTTAGGCAAAATAAAAAAACGTTGTTGCTACATGCACTCTTTGTGCGGTATACAGTCACAGGTAAATGTCTGGATTTTGGGGGATTTTATTCAGCATTTTTAAACAGTTATTAATTAACCCTTCACAAAAACAGGATTGCACAAGAAATGCAAAAACTCAGCACAGTTCCTTTTGAAAAGCAAGCATACTGTGACATAGTATCAAGGGACTGTGTGCACCTACCCGACTCCGGGAGATGAGAGGCCTTAGTGTATAGGAAAATGCTAACCAGGTAGACAGGAGTAAACAGACAGGGATAAAAAAAAAACTACTGTCACACAAGTACAGTCACAAAACAACAGAATGGGAAACAGTGGAGGTATATGAAGGGGAAAATAACTGAGTGGATAAGGATAACCACGATCAATGTTGTCCTGATGAAGAAGTTATATACTTGGAAACACATTGAAGAATAAACCACATACTACTGGATTGGCATTTTCCATTCTTTCACTGCAGCGCATTACAAAACATTTGATTCTTTTTTTATGCAATTATCTCCTTGTGGGTTTGCAGCAGTCTAAAGCACTATCACAACCCAACCAGGTGAGCACAATTTGTGCATCTATATATATATAAGAGGCATCGTGATTACTCGCTAATCCCGCCCCTGCACAGTAGCTCTGTCCCCCCACCACATCACCACATAATCCCGTCCCCACCCCATTACCACACACAATCCCACCCCCACCACATTACCACACACAATCCCGCCCCCCACCACATTACCACACAAAATCCCGCCCCCCACATTACCACACACAATCCCACCCCCACCACAATACCACACACAATACCGCCCCCCCACCACATTACCCGACATAATCCCACCCCCCCCACATCACCACACATAATCCCACCACCCACCCCATTACCACACAATCCCACCCCCACCACATCACCACACATAATTCTGCCCCCCACCACATTACCACACACAATCCCACCCCCACCACATCACCACACACAATCCCGCTCGCCCACCACATCACCACACATAATCCCACCACCCACCCCATTACCACACATGATCCCGCCCCCCACTACATCACCACACATAATCCCGCCCCCCACCACATCACACTCGCTAATCCCGCCAACTGCACAGTAGCTCCTCCACCACATCACCACACAATTCCGACCCCCACCCCATTACCACACACAATTCCACCCTCCACCACATTACCACACATAATCCCGACCCCACCAGATTACCACATATAATCCCGACCCCCATCCCATTACCACAAACAATCCTGCCCCCACATTACCACGCACAATCCCACCCCCCACATTACCACACAATTTCGCCCCACCACCACACATAATCCCGCCCCCACCACATCACCAAACATAATCCCGCCCCCCACATTACCACACATAATTTCACCCCCACCACATTACCACACATAATCCCGCCCCCCCACCACATTAGCACACATAATCCTGTCCCCCACCACATCACCACACATAACCCCGCCCCCAACACTACACACAGTCCAGCCCCCCACCACATTACCACAGATAATCCCGCCCCCACCACATTACCACACATAATCCCGCCCCCCACCACATTACCACACATAATCCCACCCCCCACCACATTACCATACATAATCCCACCCCTCCACCACATCACCACACCTAATCCCGCCACCCCACCACATTACCACACATAATCCCGCCCCCCACATTACCACACAAGGCTCCATCCCCACACATTACCACACGAGGCTCCATCCCCACACAGTACCACACGAGGCTCCATCCCCACACATTAACACACGAGACTCTGTCTCTCCACATTACCACACAAGGCTCCATCCCCACACATTACCACACGAGGCTCCATCCCCACACAGTACCACACGAGGCTCCATCCCCACACATTAACACACGAGACTCTGTCCCTCCACATTACCACACGAAGCTTCGTCCCCACACATTACCACACGAGGCTCCATCCCCACACATTACCACACGAGGCCCCGCCCCCCACATTACCACACGAGGCTCTGTCCCCACATATTACCACACGAGGCTCCGCCCCCCCACATTGCCACAGGCAGCACTTCCTTTCTATGTAATTCAACCACTTCAGCCAAGGTAAACGTACATTTAATTGCATCCGCATTCTCCCAAACAAAATGAGCCAAGAAGAGTCCCCAGGTCCATCTCACAGGCCGCAGGAAAATCCGGACAACGATGCAGTAGCTGATGGACAACAACAATATTGACTAAATCATAGGATTGGTTATAAGTATTATTCAGATTTTTAATGATTATTATTGTTATTAACTTCATTTTAAGTTAATTTACCACCTGCGTAAGCGCTATTGAATGTCATAATTATTTACTTTAGTTTAATCACCAGCAGCGTTAATTAGATAGCAATGAGCGTGCCGAGCGTTAGCTGTCTGGAAACAGCTAGTTTCTGTTAATATTGCTAGAAAAATACACTAGATAAAGTAAGGGCCCTTAACAAATAAATCTGAACTAGAAGATATCTTTTAAAAAATATTCTTTATTAAATACTTAACATAAGATAGTATCCAGATGGCAATACTATATGGCAACATAATGTGAGTTAGAAGAATACAAGCACTCACTGCTGCTCACTTGCCGGACTATTACCACCCCAGTCGCGCTGGATGATATAGGAGAGATGTGGAAACCACAAAAAAACGACCATACGGAAGAACTAAAAGTAATAAAAACAGCTCTTTATTAAATACAAATGTTATAAAATGTATAGACAACGATGGAACAAAAAATGGGGAAAATGGCATAGTTTTTAATTGACGTGTTGTCAGCCCTACGTAAATCAAAGGGCACGGGCAGGATGCGTAGTATATCACGTTCCTGGACGTGCATGTAATGCATTTCTTAATTCTGAAACTTTTTTGCCCAGTAGAATCAATAAACGTGTCTTCTTTCACAATATTTTTACATGCTATACACTTCCCACAAGTACGACAGCCACCTCTCGGTCTATAACTAGGGTCATTTAAAAATGTCCTGGGTGAATTCCCTATGTAGTGGCTGCGTACCAAATGATCACGTATATTCCTTGCCCTACGATATGTAATCATTGGCTGGTCAGATATAATTTTGGCTAATGTTGAATCAGTTCTCAAGATAGGCCAAGCACGCTCTAAGGCAGTACGAATGACTCCTGCCCGTGAGTCAAACCTGATAACATCAGACCTGTCACTCCTTTCTTGGCTCAAATACAGTAAGGTGTCTCTATCACTGTGCTTAGCACGAAGGTATGCCCTTTTAATGGCATGGTTGCTGTACCCTCGTTCTTTAAAACGAGATTTGAGAACCTGAGCCTGTGTCTCAAATTCAACGATAGTGGAGCAAAAACGGCGTATACGTAAAAATTGTCCGACTGGGACTGAACGGACCATATGAGCTGGATGGGAGGAGGAGGCATGAAGGAGCATATTGGTGGCAGTGGTCTAAAGATAGTAGTTTGAATAATGTCAGCCCTGTCCCTAGTTAGTCTCACATCAAGAAAGTCAATACTGGATCTATTGGATGTAGCCGTCAATTTAATGTTCCTGTCATTGTCATTAAGGGCAGCCACAAACTCAGAAAAGGTGCCCTGTTCGCCCTGCCAGATTATAAGAATGTCGTCTATGTAGCGCGTCCATAAAAGGACGCGCTCCATAGACAATAGAATATCTGACCATAGGAGGTCCCTCTCCCACAGCCCCAGGAACAGATTAGCATAGGAGGGCGCAAAGGCCGCCCCCATGGCTGTCCCCTGGAGCTGCAGGAAGAAGGACCCCCTAAACGTTAAGAAATATGTGTGAGTCAAAGTAAACCTCAAAACATCTAAGAGGAAACCCCGAAAATCATGGGAACAATTGGATGTGGATAAAAAGAATTCTATAGCTGCTAAGCCATCTGCATGGCGGATGCTCGTATACAATGATTCCACATCCATTGTTCCCATGATAGTGTCCTTACCCAACTTCAAATCATCAACTCGACATAGGAGCTGATTAGTGTCTTTAAGGAAAGAGGGAAGCTCTTCCACAAGGGGTTGTAGTACTGAATCGATCAATTTGTTTATAGCCTCAAGATAATTCCCTCTCCCCGACACAATGGGGCGTCCCAGTGGCACCACCGCATTTTTATGCGTCTTGGGGAGAAGGTAGAATGTTGGAATCGTAGGTTCTGTTATTATTAATGCTGTACAGAGTTCCTTTGTTATAATACCCCTATTTGTGGCTCTCCATAGGATCTCCCTGAGTTCTGTGCAGTAGGCGGACAAGGGGTTGTATGTCAACTTCTTATAGCATGTTGAATTCAATAGTTGACGCATGGCCTCTTGTTCGTACATGATTGTAGGCCATATAACGATGTTACCCACCTTGTCCGCCGGCTTAATCACAACATCAGGAAGATCTCTCAGCTTTTTCAGCCTTATTCTCTCACTAGTTGTTAGATTGTCATTCAAGATGTATTGAGGAATCCTTGTGAGTTCTTCACTGGCTACTTTGACAAACATGTCAATGGCTGGGGTTAAAGACTGAGCGTCGCTCAATTATACACATATCAGCCACCCTGGTAGATTGGTGTCTACTCCCCATACTAACATCTTATACACTATAGGGAGACAAGTGTTGGGCCTGCACGCTTCGTATTTACACGGTGATATTCGTATTGTGACCTATGCCATTTTCCCATTTTTTGTTCCATCGTTGTCTATACATTTTATAACATTTGTATTTAATAAAGAGCTGTTTTTATTACTTATAGTTCTTCCGTATGATCGTTTTTTTGTGGTTTCCACATCTCTCCTATATTAACCTAAGATAGTAAGACAACACAAACAGATTAATTTTATATATATACACTGCTCAAAAAAATAAAGGGAACACTGAAATCTCATAGCCTAGATATCACTGAATGAAATATTCCAGCTGTAAATCTTTATTCATTACATAGTGGAATGTGTTGATAACAATAAAACCTAAAAATGATCAACATACAACACAACTAATATCCTAAATCAAAGTGGAAAATGAAGTTAAAGGCTGATCGAACTTCAGTTGAAATGCCTCAAGACAAGGAAATGATGCTCAGTAGTGTGTGTGGCCTCCACGTGCCTGTATGACCTCCCTACAATGCCTGGGCATGCTCCTGATGAGGCGGCGGATGGTCTCCTGGATAGCCAACTCCTGGATAGTCTCTGACATTGGTGGATGTTGCGACACATGATGTCCCGGATGTGTTCAATCGGATTCAGGTCTGGGGAACGGGCGGGCCAGTCCATACCTCTGGCAATCACATGGAGGGCTGTGCGGCCCTCCAAAGAAATGTCACCCATTACTAACCCACTGCCAAATTGGTCATGCCGAAGGATGTTGCATGCAGCAGATTGCTCTTCACGGCGTCTCCAGACTCTGTCACGTCTGTCACATGTGCTCAGTGTGAACCTGTTTTCATCTGTGAAGAGCACAGGGCACCAGTGGTGAATTTGCCAATCCTGGTGTTCTGTGGCAAATGACAAGCGTCCTGCACAGTGTTGGGCTGTGAGCACAACCCCCATCTGTGGACGTCGGGCACTCAGACCATCCTCATGGAGTCGGTTTCTAACCGTTTGTGCAGACACATGCACATTTGTGGCCTGCTGGAGGTCATTTTGCAGGGCTCTGGCAGTGCTCCTCCTGTTCCTCAGCACAAAGGCTGAGGTAGCAGTCCTACTGCTGTTTTGTTGCCCTGCTACGGCCCCTCCAAATCTCCTGGTGTACTGGCATGTCTCCTAGTAGCTCCTCCAGCCTCTTGGACACTACGCTGACAGACACCGCAAACCTTCTTGCCACAGTTCGCATTGATGTGCCATCCTGGATGAACTGCACTACCTGAACCACTTGTGTGGGTTGTAGAGTCTGTCTCATGCTACCACAAGTGTGAAAGGACAACCAACATTCAAAAGTGACCAAACATCAATCAGAAAGCATTGGTACTGAGATATGGTCTGTGGTCCCCACCTGCAGAACCACTCCTTTATTGAGTGTATCTTGATAATTGCCAATAATTTCCATCTGTTGTCTATTCCATTTGCACATACAGGGTGGGCCCTGATCTGGGTCATCCTCGTTGAGATGCTGCAGATCTGGCATCAGTCAAACATCCGTTCGGTGGATATTAGCTACTCACAAATGGCACCCTTACAAAATCCAGCTGCTGCAGCATCTCAGCGCCATGCCATGATCACCATCCATCTTGAAAAGTTTTCCCCCTCTCATATACAGTACTAATGTGCCACAAACAGGAAGTTGGTATCAATTCACCAATCATTCCCATTTTATTTGTGTGTATCCATATACATGTCCCACTCTGTCTATATATATATGTGTGTGTGTAATCGGCATGCTGAGGTCTTTAAGTGAAACCCTATTCTTGTTAGTAGAGGTTGACACCCTAACAGAATGTCGATATGGCATATGTCCTTCTCTTAGTACATCTGGGGGATTGGGATAAGAAAATCCTACAGCGACTGTCTCATAGTAAGAACTAAAAATATGACTTTCATTTTATCCATGAATTACTTAAAAAATATAAATAGATCTTCTTTACAAAACATGGCTTACCTGTTAATATTGCTACCCAGATAAGACCCTATTCTGCACTTTGTCTCCTTCCAGGTTTAATCCTTTTATAGACACCATGACAATTCCTCCCGATTGGCTGCAATAAACCATGTGATGTGACATTTGCAAGATATTATGGGCAAGAGTGGTTGGCTGTGCCTGAGGCCATGTCATCCTTCTGGGGCTGAAGCAATTTCATGCAATGTCCAAAAAGTCGACGGGCACATTTTTTTCTGGAAGATTCACATGAATCAAACTGCAAATATTCATCAAGCCCTCTGAATGTTGTAAAATTTAGCTCTAATTCAATTTGCATCAAACTGATTTTGCTTTCTCTACACACTACCTCCCTTTGTCAATGATAAAAAAAAATTGAAAGGAAACTTGTCAACTGATTCTGGCTCCCTGATCCAAGCAGCTAATTCTGGCTGCATTATTGAGATAGTATATGCTTTGTTCTTAAACCTTACAGCATTTGAGGAAAAAAAAAGGCTGTATGTATTGGCTGATTGCTCTGAGGCCGCTCCCTGGCATATTCTCCCTGCCATGCTCCTCTGGACTGAATTTTCACTTTGCACATACACCGGGAAAGACCTGTCAGTCAAAAGCATCGGGTGGGGACAAGCTACAGGGAACCTCCCTTAGGCCATGTTCACACTTTGCGGTGTGCTCTGCAGGTTTATCCCGCAGCGGAATTGATAAATCTGCAGGGCAAAACCGCTGCGGTTATCCCTGCAGATTTATCACGGTTTGTTCCGGGGTTTCCGCTGCGGGATTACTCCTGTACTATTGATGCTGCATATGCAGCAATATCTACACCACTAGACCCATATAAAATTCAAAAGGCACAATTAACCAAATGTTTATAATAATACACAAAGAAGAACCGGTATAAAGTGCCAATATGCACCAAATAAATATTTTATTTAGAATTTACATATAATATAACCAAAAGACAAATACCTGCAAGGTTGCTACTAAGAAGCAGAGACTGCCACAATAAGTTATAGGTAATAAACGTATAACCACACCTGTGCCTACTTTAATATACCCATACATATAACTCAGTATACTCAATTATACTACATAGTGTAGGGGTAAAAAGAAACCCTATCTAAATACATCTAAGTAATGTGCTGGGTAAAAATGAAAATAAGCGGCACTTACATGGATCTGGTGTGGATCCCAAATGGCGTCCCCGCCGCCCCAACGCACGTTTCGCTTCTTCGTCAGGAGGCGTGTGTATATTAAAGTAGGCACAGGTGTGGTTATACGTTTATTACCTATAACTTATTGTGGCAGTCTCTGCTTCTTAGTAGCAACCTTGCAGGTATTTGTCTTTTGGTTATATTATATGTAAATTCTAAATAAAATATTTATTTGGTGCATATTGGCACTTTATACCGGTTCTTCTTTGTGTATTATTATATGCAGCAATATGCAGCATCAATAGTAATGATAAAAATAATAAAAATTGGTTATACTCACCCTCCGATGTTCGGATCTCCTGGGCGCTGCACCCGGCGGTCCGGTTCCAAAGATGCTGTGCCGAGAAGGACCTTCGTGACGTCACGGTCATGTGACCGAGGCGTCATCACGGTCATGTGACCGCGACGTCACCGCAGGCCCTGCTCGCACAGCAAACCGAAGACCGGACGGCTGCGGGCAGCGCTGAGAGGTGAGTATAACATCATTTTTTATTTTAATTCTTTTTTTTTTTTTTACACTATTTATGCTTCCCAGGGCCTGGAGGAGAGTCTCCTCTCCTCCACCCCGGGTACCACCCGCACATTATCCGCTTACTTCCCGCAACGTGGGCACAGCCCCATGCGGGAAGTAAGCGGTTCAATGCATTTCTATGGGTGCAGAATCGCTGCGATTCTGCACAAAGAAGTGACATGCTGCGGGTTTTAAACTGCTGCGTTTCTGCGCGGTTTTTCCCGCAGCATGTGCACAGCGGTTTGTGGTTTCCATAGGGTTTACATGTTAATGTAAACGCTATGGAAACTGCTGCGGACCCGCAGCATCAAAATCGCCGCGGATCCGCGGTAAAAACCGCAAAGTGTGAACATGGCCTCAGACTAGTTAACAGAGACAGTCCCAGGTCACCTATTCAAACAATGCTTTCTTAAGAAATGCTGCAGCATTTAACAAACACAACTGCAATAATGCAGCCAGGCTCTGAAGGATATGGCCCTTAGTTTGAACAGCATGGATCAGATGGCAGGTTACCTTTAAAACTAAATTAATTATTGAATGAATTATTAATTACCCAAACTAAAAGTTAATAAACAATATAAACACTCTTGTTCTACATAAGTAACAAGGGTCTCGAATTACTGAACCCCATGAACATATTAAAATAGGTAGTCATGGTCCTTCAAGCCTTGTGGGCTCAGGCATCAGCCAAGGATTGCTTGTGCTTGGTATTGACACCATGTTTTTATATTAAACTACTGCAACTTTACATTGGCTTGCAAAATGCTGAAATATTTAAAAGTAACGTCTATTAACACAGCATATGTAAAGCACATTTACTTGTACGTCGGCCAAGACAACTGTTTAATGTATATGGCTAACATGAACAGTAATACAGAACTCCTGTTAATGTAAGACATTCCTGTAAATTAATGCACCATTGACTGGAAAAGTCAGATGCAATACTTTTATGATGTGGCGTTACTTTGTATAGATTGCTGATGACAGCCTAATTGTGAATAATTTGAGAGTGACTTACTTGCTGCTCAATCATCAGATTTCTGTTTCAACACCAATATATACTATAGGTTTAATAAACTTTTAAGATAAAGTATGACCTTTTAGCCCAGTTTATTACTATCTGAGCATGCTCATGTGCTAACTAAGTGTCTTCGGTGTGCTCGAAAAATATGTTGGAGTTCCCGCGGCTGTCTCGCCACTGTTAGACTGCCGTAACGCATGCAGGAATTGCCTGTTTGTTAAGCAATCCCTGCATATATTGGGGCTGTCGAACAGCCACAAGACATGCAGCCGCGGGGACTCGAACATATTATTCGAGCACGCCAAAGACACTAGGTTAGCGCACGATCATGCTCGGATAATACTTTATCGAGAGAACGTTCACTCATCACTATTACCCACCATAGACCTGGTTCTGAAAGTGAATTTGGGGTCCAATGCCTAAACACTTTTTTGGGGAGGTGGATCTTCTAAGCTGCAAACAGGTTGGTGCTGGGTAGTTAAGGGTCCAGAGTGAAAAGACCCTACTCTCCACCCTTAACTCCTATGAGAAGGTGTGGACTTTCCCACTGGTATCACAGGTTGCAGTGGCGTATCTAGGGGGGGGCAGCCGGAGCATATGCCCCGGGCGCAGCTGGCAGGGGGGCGCAGTCGGACCGCCTAATTCGGCGGTCCGCAGTGTCTCCCCCGGCGGCTGCATTCTGCCGCCCCTGGTCTGGGAGTCAGCTGTTCTCTGTGCCGACTGTCAAGCTGACAGCCGACACAGAGAAGCTGCAGAGTGCCAGCTCCCAATGTGTGCAGAGGTGGAGGGGAGCCCCTGCAGAGTGGCTGCGGCGGGCAGGGAGAAATCCCTGCAGCTCTTCTGCCCAGCGATCTGTCTTCCTGCTTCCTCTTACACAGACGCGCCGCTGGATGACGTCATCATTCAGCGGCCGGCTGTGTCAGAGGAAGGCGATGGAGATGCTGTGGCAGAGCACGAGGAGAGGTGAGAGGTGTGTGTGTGTGTATGTGAGTGTGTGTGAGTGTGTGTGTGTGTGTGTGTGAATGTGTGTGTGTGAATGTGTGTGTGTGTGTGTGTGAATGTGTGTGTGTGTGTATGTGTGTGTGTGAATGTGTGTGAGTGTGTGTGAATGTGTGTGTATCGCGCTGCAGGGGAATGTGCAGAGAAGTGAATAGTGTGTGTGTGGGGGAGGAGAGGTCAATGATGGGGCTGACAGGAAGAGAGCAATGATGGGGATGGTGGAGGAGAGGGCAATGATGGGGCTGACGAGGGGCATATGTCCTGGGGGGGCGCCAAAATGAATTCTTGCCCCGGGTGCCAGAAACGCTCGATACACCTCTGACAGGTTGCAATTCCAGGAAAAGTCACCATTTGGCAATTGGATGATGCTCACGATCCACACGATGAGGAGGGTGACAATCACGGCAGGACATGGTTATGGGAAAACAGAGGAGAAGAGAGTCTAAGTCAAGAACAAGTTTCTAGGACTATAGAGCAAAAGCATTCGAGTATAGAGTAATTACTCAATTTCTAAGAATCGCAATTAGGGCTTTCTTCAAATCATCTTAAGTGAAGGCTTTGTACTGTACATCAGACTTCAATACACTTCAATAATTGTCCTCTTTATAGTGAAGTACAAAGTAGAACACAAGAACCGGACACCAGGACACAAAAAAAATTGGAGATAATAATTGTATTTACACATGGTAATTTTTTTCCCCTTATGTTGGGTTTGCATTTACAGAACCTCAGAATATATTAACCAGTTTCCATACAGTTATGGCTGTTCAGTCAGTATAAAGTACTTACACGTTTTAATGATGCATAATGAGGGATCATGGTATTAGTAAATAATTAGCACCCATGATTATGTAAGACAGGTTAATTGATAAGACAGATCTGTCCAATCACTATATATATATATATATATATATATATATATATATATATATATATATATATATATATATATATATATATATATATAAATTGTGTCATGTGAAATGCATTACAAATGTATTTTTACAGAATAAATAATTTCATGACAAAACGTTCTACGATTCTGGTGAATGTTTAATGGGAAACTGTTAGCATAACTCAGTCATTGTACCTCTGAACAAAGCTTCATTACACATTCACACAAACGACATTGTGCTTCATAGGTATTAAATATGAATGAAGACATACTGTATATGCAAATGTGGATATTACAAACAGGAAAAGCTTATATATTATATATGTTTCCCTCAAATATTTCTTGATTGAATGCTCAAGAAAATGCATAAAATTTACTGAAAGTATTCTTATGAGCCACCAGAACTTGAATTTCAGGCTGGAAGGAATAACGTTTCTCCTTGTGGAGAGTGACAAGCCAAGCCTGGCATGTCAGAGTGAGGAGACTTATAAGCCATGCATGCTCCTCTGGGAAATTAAATATGCAAATTGCCTCTTTAGAGAGGAAGAGGACTAGAACTCAAGCGCCATCTATTGGAATCTGCGATCCTAAAAGTCAGGCTGGAAGGAAGAATTGGACTTTGGATTTCTGGATTTTTCATATACTTTTCCAGAAGTAATTATTTCCAGATGCTTTGTGAAATAACATGGCATGGACAGGAAATAATTGGGTTTGGAAGGAGTTTGGTCTAATTATGTGGATCATGCTCTATAGCAACCTTGCACTACGCAGGGATTCTTGAAAATGTTATGCTGGTATCTTGTGTCACTTTGTAGGAAACACTATGGACATATCCTAGGAGTCTGAGACTAAGGTGAAATCCCCGTTATACTTAAAGCCCCCATACATATTAAATAAAAGTCGACTAAATCCACTGACCATCTAATGTATATTGGTGACTCCCAACCCTGCCCCAATAAATAATGTTGGGAGAGAGAAGGATATGGCCAGTCGAATTGTAAAGGGAATCTTTCAGCAGGTTATTGCAATGGAATCCAAGAGAAGCATAATGTTGAGATAGAGACCCTGATTCCAGAGATCTGTCACTTGCTGGACTGCTTGATGCAGTTTTCATAGAATCCCTGCTTTGGCTGATGTAGATATAGCAAAACTAAAAGGTATGTGTACACATTCAGCATTTGCAGCAGAAATGTCTGCACCATTTCCGCATCTTTTGCCCGGAAATACGCTGTGTGAAATATTCAGTTTTTTACTGTGTGTCTTACATGCTTTTTTTGTTGTAGATTGCCCATTCTCTCCTTGTGGCAGAAAAATGTAAAACAGGATCAGTGTTAGGGTGCCACAGTGTGACTATGGGTCAAAACAAAAGTACAGAGCAAGGGATAAATATGCACGTGTTTAACCTTTTGCTTCCCTGCCCTCTCCCCTTCCCCTTTCCATTCCTCCCACTTCCTGGTGGGGGAGGAAATAAAGTTGGATAAGTATATATTTATTATACACCTGATGAAGGCTGTAAGCAGCAGAAACATGTTGTGTAAACTAGTGATTTAATCTTTTGTGTTTAAATAAATGCTCATTGAAGTGATCAATAAGACACCGTCCTTGATTCAATCGTGGCAACAGAAGGCAGCGCTGATCCTGGTCTCCATTTCTGAGTCTTACACTGTGGCAAACTCCTGGAAGCGGTTCCTCCCGTCTCTCCGGGAATAGCTGCAGTCGATCACTTTTGAATCCAAACCAAAACGAGAGCTAGATCAGGTGAGCAAGTTTCCTTATACAACTTGACAAACTTACTATAATAATAATATAATAATTTGTATTTATATAGCGCCAACATATTCCGCAGCGCTTTACAACTTATAGAGGGGACTTGTACAGACAATAGACATTACAGCATAACAGAAATCACAGTTCAAAATAGATACCAGGAGGAATGAGGGCCCTGCTCGCAAGCTTACAAACTATGAGGAAAAGGGGAGACACAAGAGGTGGATGGTAACCGTTGCTTTAGATATTTGGACCAGCCATAGTGTAAGGCTCGGGTGTTCATGTAAAGCTGCATGAACCAGTTAACAGCCTAAATATGTAGCAGTACAGACACAGAGGGCTATTAACTGCATAAAGTGTATGAGAACACGATGCGAGGAACCTGATTATGTTATTTTTTTTTTCTAATAGGCCACACAGGGATAGTTAGGTTAATGCGTTGAGGCGGTAGGCCAGTCTGAACAAATGCGTTTTTAGGGCACGCTTAAAACTGTGGGGATTGGGGATTAATCGTATTAACCTAGGTAGTGCATTCCAAAGAATCGGCGCAGCACGTGTAAAGTCTTGGAGACGGGAGTGGGAGGTTCTGATTATTGAGGATGCTAACCTGAGGTCATTAGCGGAGCGGAGGGCACGGGTAGGGTAGTAGACTGAGACCAGAGAGGAGATGTAGGGTGGTGCTGAGCCATGGAGTGCTTTGTGGATGAGGGTAGTAGTTTTGTACTGGATTCTGGAGTGGATGGGTAGCCAGTGTAATGACTGGCACAAGGTAGAGGCATCGGTGTAACGGTTGGTGAGGAATATGATCCTAGCAGCAGCATTCAGGACAGATTGGAGCGGGGAGAGTTTGGTAAGAGGGAGGCCGATTAGTAGAGAGTTACAATAGCCCAGAAGGGAATGAATAAGAGAAACAGTAAGAGTTTTTGCAGAGTCGAAAGTAAGAAAAGGGCGAATTCTAGAAATGTTTTTGAGATGCAGATAAGAAGAGCGAGCCAGTGATCGGATGTGGGAAGTGAATGAAAGCTCGAAATCAAGGATGACCCCAAGGCAGCGGGCATGTTGCTTTGGAGTAATGATTGAACCGCACACGGAGATGGCAATGTCAGGCAAAGGTAGGTTAGTAGAGGTTACTACTCTTCCATAGTGCAACATTTTTTTCTCTTTAGGATATTCCATACCAATAGCCATTTGTTAGCTGCGGGTTTCACCCATACTAAGACGCTGTAAGAATTGACATGCTGCACATTTAAATTTGCTGCAAATCTGCCGAGAAAAACATGCAACGTGTGCATGAGACTTCAGGATTCAGATTCACTTTGCTGGTAGTAGGAAATCCTTCACGTTTCATTACAAAACGACACAGGAAAAAAAAGCCTCAAAAACGCAACTTGTGCACAGACCAACTTGTGTATATCCTGGTCTACACCTAATGAATCAGTTGTGGGGGCAGGGTTACACAGATTAGCTCTGCATATGAGACCTAGTCCAGCAGTGATAATCTCCTGCTGTTAAAACACTGATCGTATTGAAATTACACAGCTGAATAAGTGACCCATCTCTGAAATCAGGCTCTGTTACCCTATACCAAGCTGCTCTCAGATTAAATCACAAAAACCTTCTGACAGACTCCATTTACCATACAATCCTTTGGGTGTACGTGGAGATAAGTCACTGGCGTAAGAGTCTGGCAGCAGATACAGGATAACATGAGCATTCCTGTGTATGGAGGAGAAGAGATCATTGTCTAATATGCATGTGGACTTTATAGAGGCCTTTTTACCATTTCCCTGTACAGCGAAAATTTTGGCCATGCATTGTGCAGGGTTCAACACCACAGAACTATAAATGAGTGTTGCTCTGTAGGGGGAACCGTTAGCGGAGCAGAAGTGCTTAACTAGATTAACTACAGTAGATTAATTTTGATAATCAAAGGAGGTCATGGCAGTCAGATATCCAGCAATTGTTATGAGATTTCAAATCTTAACAGCTGAGAAAAACCCTTTTTTCACTAAGGCTGGCTCAAAGATCAGATGATCGACTTGGGTCTGGCTTTGTTCAAAAACTTGGCTGCCTAAATTAAGACCACCCACTTATCCCTACAAGAATAGGGTTTTTTTTCATAGCAACCCATCTTCAAGTATTCTGCTGCCCACAGCATATTATAACTATGTAAGTAAGCATTAGTGAGAAAAAAATCTGCATATTGTTCATAAATTGAGTAAATAATGAATGCTTGACATAAATCCATTTTCGTGATAGAGATTTATTTTGTTTGATTTGATGATTTTCTCAAAGTCGATTTGTTTTACCACCAGAAACTTGTTAATTAAACTAGTTACACTCTGGAATGAGAGTTGTAAATTATTATTTTTCCCTATTATTTCCCCTTTCATTATATCCTTAATTCACACTGCATTTACACAGCATCTAATTACTGATCGCTCAGGACTGTAGTGTAAGCGGCAGAGAGGAAGAAACCATTATAACCTTATTTTAGCTCCGCAAAAAAAAAAAATGTCATCAGATCGCAAAAATGCAAAGACCCTGAACTTAAACAACTGAAAGCCTGTCCATGTTATCAGGACGGCTCAATAGAAAATGACTGGGTTACTGCTTTCAGTAAAGATAAAGGAAATTCATTATGAGTTACAAGATTACAGGCCTGTAAACAGTGACAAGATAAGGGCCAAGGTGAGGTGCTGGAATGCCTTTAAACAACCTCTGACATCCAGTCTCACTGGCGGATCTGTATGTACACAGGGTGGGGGTTTTCAGTGTCAATTAGGATAATAGGAAGACTATATTAGCATATATGACATAAAATGACAATGTCACCCATAGAGGAGATGCTCAGAATGTCCTTTCTTCCAAAAGCCATGTACAAAGTGTTAAAAAAAGAAATTATCATTAAAAATAATTTGGGGAAATTACCTGCAAGTTTTAAAAATCAAATTTAATTAAATAGAGCCAGAACTGGGCGGTGTCAGGAGCCAGAGGTGGGCGGCGTCAGGAGCCAGAGGTGGGCGGCGTCAGGGGCCAGAGGCGGGCGGCGTCAGGAGCCAGAGGCGGGTGGCGTCAGGAGCCAGAGGCGGGCCGCGTCAGGAGCCAGAGGCGGGCAGCGTCAGGAGCCAGAGGCGGGCAGCGTCAGGAGCCAGAGGCGGGCAGCGTCAGGAGCCAGAGGCGGGCAGCGTCAGGAGCCAGAGGCGGGCAGCGTCAGGAGCCAGAGGCGGGCAGCCTCAGGAGCCAGAGGCAGGCAGCGTCAGGAGCCAGAGCTGGGCAGCATGATAGCAGCCAGGAATTATTTTTTCTAAATGGCTATGATGTTTTAAAGGCTATGTGCCCATGATGGGTTTTTGACTGCATCAAAAACGCTGCATCTTACAGTTCCAACAAAGTGAATGGGATTTATAAAAATCTCATGCCCACTGTGGTTTTTTTTACCCAGAGTAAAGAGCGGGTTTTTTCAAATCTGTCAATTTCGCTTCTGGGTATGCTCAGTTTTATGTGTGGATTTTCCCCAAAGACTTGTATTAGATACAGAAAATTGAGAGGTAAAAAGATGAAAAACACAAATGTGTTTTCAGTGCATTTCCACAGCAGAAACGCATCAAAAATGCATGTTATTCACATGTGACTATGTCATAGTTTTGCCAAAGTAATATACCAGGAAGTATCAAAAACAAAGCGCATCACTGCCCCAGTCAGCTTCTCCCAGCACTGCTGAAGATGATTGACAGGTCTCTCACTATGCATGCGATGACTGGACTTCCTATGAATACGCTGTGCGAAGCTGGGGTTCGTACACCTGGCTTCATTGGGCATTCCTAGGGAGGCAGAACATCGTGCACACGTGAGATTTGATTGACAAAGATTTCATAGGCCACCAATTATATTTCCAGATTGGGAAAAAGCCAATGTATTACGTTTTCCTTTACAAAATCATTTACTGAGAGGTGGAGTACTCCTAAACCACTACATAACCAAGAAAATCACTATTGGAATAACCACATACCACAAAGAAGAGTTAAAATGAATTTTTATTGAAAATATTTTTTTAAAGTATACCTATGTACATATTGTAATGGTCTAATAAGGGGAATAGAACACTCAGGAGGAAATTAATTAGCCCATAGTACATCAGGGTAAAATCCAATTCATAATAGTAAAACTATGGACACAAAGCTAGTGAATTCCCCTTGAGAAATGAACATACGAAACGAGCATCGGGGCAGCATAGATGGCTCATTATCAATGAGATACCATGGGTAAACCATGCACTGGTCAGTAAATTATCCATCCCAATTGTGATACATTATAGGCATTTAACCCTCCCTTCTGAGCCCCAGTCTGCCTAAACCACATTTAGTGTCCACATGTTTGGCATTTCAGTAGTGATGAGAGCCCGTCTAAGTTACAGGTGCTTGTCTCCAGAAGCACGAGAACTACAGGGTGGGCCATGTATATGGATATTCCGAAATAAAATGGGAATGGTTGGTGATATCAATTTCCTGTTTGTGGCAAATTAGTATATGGGGGGAATCCTTTCAACATGGGTGGTGACCATGGCGGCCATTTTGAAGTTGGCCATTTTGGATCCAACTATTTTTTTTTACAATGGGAAGTGGGTCATATGACACATCAAACTTATTGAGAATTTCACAAGAAAAACAATGGTGTGCTTGGTTTTAACATAACTTTATTCTTTCATTAGTTGTTTACAAGTTTCTCTGAGTGACTTGAGTTTGCCTAGGGTGTCTAACAGCCATGAAATATGCAGCCACAGAGACTCGAACATGTCACTCGAGCTACTCGGTGCATACCCGACCACCCTCAGCAAACTCGAGTGGCTAGCACTTGCACTCACTATTAGGCCGGAGTCACACTTGCGAGAGCAATGCAAGAAACTAGCATGAGTCTCTCGCATCAATACCTGGCACTGCCGCTGGCACTCCGTACCGGAGTGTGCGGCTGCATGTATTTCTATGCTCCTTATAAGAAGGCTTGCTGGAGTGAAAAGAAAAGTTGATATACATACTTGATGGCAGTTTAGGGGGGCTAGGGCAGTTCACAGGTTCCTTTAAACCTGGGCCGGTCTCAGGAAGTGGGGGAAACAGACAAGTGTAATAACCTTGTAGCCACTATGCACGGGAATGGGGTCTTGAATTCCTAAGCGTGGTCATTGAAAGGCCATTAACATTTTCAGTTTCAGGCTGCTGCCTCCTCTTATGCTCTGCTTATTAAAGTGATGTAATTACACAATCCAGTATTTTACAAGACAAAGTGATTTGGACTTGAAATGATCTGACTACAGGGAGTTCACACAACCTTGATATATTCCAAAACGGTTATCTTTAAAAGTCACATGTGTATGGCAGTGCCCAAGGCAGACTTCCATGGAGGGTGGGGGGAGCCACGAAAAATGGCGTGATATTAAGAAGGAGAATTAGAAAAGTCTGAAATTAATATGTAGAAGATTAATGATCACTTTACAGAAATAGCCTGCAGAAAGAGAGATCATCATTAAAGGGTCAGTGAAAGTCTGTGAAGCACAAGCACATTTTTCAGATTTCATGAAGCTTTCTGATGCTTAATATCAAAATACAGAGTCCTTTTAAAGGACACAGCTGCACAGTGGTGATCACATTATGTAGAAAAGCATAAGCTTTACCTCCATCTGGGTAGGATGTCAATGCATATGTGAGGGCTGAGCATGGAGATATTTTTCCAACACTGGGATATTACTTTTTTTTTTTTTTTTAAAGTAGAGACAATAGAATATCAACTTTAAAGAAAATCCTGATCTGAGAATAAGAACGTGGAACTTGATTTTATAACCGCTAAAAACATACAAGAAGCACTCGAACTAGACGAGGATGAGTGGAGGCGTAATGACATGGTATGTGCACAAATAAAACAGGTAAAATCTGAAGATTATCACAATATCTACTGGCAGTATCAGAGCCAGGACAAGGGGCAGGCAGGTGGGCGCCTGTTTAGAGTGCTACCCCCTGCCTCTCTGAGGGGAACGCCTATTGAAGGCAAAAAAATTAATGATACGGTATTTTTAATTTGCTATAGTCTGGCTCTGGAGGGATGAAGAGGTGGAGGAGGAGCACGTCACAGGCTAATACGTGTGCCTTCTATTAAAGGTAATGAATATTCACTGCTCCGCACACCTCATCACTAATGCTGGCTCTGAGGGAAGCGTGGGACTATGGGAGTGTGGAGCAGTGAATATTCATTATCTATAATAGCGGGCACACGTGCTAGCTGCAGCCGCTGGCTTCCTGCAGCAGCCAGGTGATCACATGTGCCTGCTATTTAAGTGAATGAATATTCACTGCTCCCCATGCCCATAATCACAGGCGTGGGAAGCAGTGAATATTCTGGCATGTGAGGGTGCATAGCAGTGGCATCACGCTCTGCGCCACTTACAGCTGCCGGCTTCAGAATGGGAAGCTGCACTGCGAAGGGAGCGCAAGGAATGTGAGTAGAATTTTTTTTTGTGCAGCGTGATGGGGTGGAGTAATATGTACCATGATGGAGGGGTCATATATACCAGGATGGGGGAGCCATATATACCACAATGGAGGGGGCCATATATACCAGGATGGTTAGCTATATATACTAGGATGGGGGACATCTATACCAGGAAGGGAGGACATTAGTAGAAAATTGGGGGAAATTACATATATAACAGTATCAGCAGCAGGTTTCCCCCTCATGATATACACCATGTTCCAAATTATTATGCAAATTAGATTTAAGTGCCATAAAGATTTAATTGTTTTGTTTTTCAAATAAACTCGTGGATGGTATTGTGTCTCAGGGCTCAATGGATCACTGAAATCAATCTTAAACAAATGTGATAATTAGTTTTCCAGGTGATTCTAATTAAAGGGAAACTACTTAAAAATGAAGTTCCATTTCCCATATTGCTTGAAACCTGTGGCCTGCTTAATAATGTGGATCTCTGTGCTGCTGAAAACCGTTAAATAATGCATTGCCTTGGACAAGGTATGAAAACATTAGATATTTCACGAAAAGTTAAGAGTGATCAACGTACTGTGAAGAGATTTGTGACTCAAACAGAGCACAGAGTTCATGCAGATAAAGGCATAATGAGAAAGGTTTCTGCCAGACAAATTAATTGGATTAAGAGAGCAGCCGCCACAATACCATTACAAAGCAGCAAACAGTTATTTGAAGCTGCTGGTGCCTCTGGAGTCCCTCGAACCTCAAGATGTAGGCTCCTTCAAAGGCTTGCTGTGGTGCATAAACCTACTATTCGGCCACCCCTAAACAGTGTTCACAAACAGAAATGGTTGCAGTGGGCCCAGACATACATGAAGACTACTTTTCAAACAGTCTTGTTTACTGATGAGTGTCGAGCAACCCTGGATGGTCCAGATGGATGGAGTAGTGGATGGTTGGTGGATGGCCACCAAGTCCCAACAAGGCTGCAACATCAGCAAAGAGGTGGAGGAGTCATGTTTTGGGCCGAAATAATGGGGAAACAGCTGGTAGGGCCCTTTAAGGTTCCTGAAGGTGTGAAAATGACCTCTGCAAAGTATATAGAGTTTCTGACTGACAACTTTCTTCCAAGGTATAAAAATCAGAAACATGCCTTCAGGAGCAAAATCATCTTCATGCATGACAATGCACCATATCATGCTGCAAAGAATACCTCGGAGTCATTGGCTGCTATGGGCTTAAAAGGAGATAAACTCATGGTTTGGCCACTATCTTCCCCTGACCTCAACCCTATAGAGAACCTTTGGAGTATCATCAAGCAAAAGATCTATGAGGGTGGGAGGCCGTTCACATCAAAACAGCAGCTCTGGGAGGTTATTCTGACTTCATGTAAAGAAATACATGCAGAAACTCACCAAAAACTCAAGTTCAATGCATGCAAGAATTGTGAAGGTGATATCAAAGAAGGGTCCTATGTTAACATGTAACTTGGCCTGTTAGGAGGTTTTGGAGTTACATAGCTTTCTTGGTTCAGTGAATGTGACCTCCTAATGCTGCCAATTCCACAAATGAGCATTTTCAGTTCTTTAAAACATATAAAATGTTTAGAAATTCTACTGTGCCTAATAATTTGGAACAGTTCATTTCATTTTGAGTTTTTATTCATTTTGGAGATTATACTGTTATCATTGGGAGGTTTCTTCAATAAAATTCGATGTATACTGTAACGGGTGATGACTTATTAGACTGACTCATTTGCACCGACCATTTCTGAAAATCCAAGAAAAATGTCATTTGCATAATAATTTGGAACATGGTGTAGGATGTGGTTCATAAGGGTGGATGGTGTGGCGGTTATAGCTGATGGCAGACAGTGTGCTGGGTGTAGCTCATTAAGGCGGACAGTATGGAGGCCATATAATATATTGGGGACTTATTTAGGTCATAATATGGACAGATATATTTTTATTCAGGAGCATTTTAATTAAGGCCGGATAAGAGGGAATCTGGAGAGACTAGCTGTGGATGTGAAAAGTCATCATGGGGTCCGGACAAGATGGAGACAAAAATAAAGAAAAGTCTCAATCAGAGAAGAGGTCACCTATAAGGTACCTAGATATAAATGTTTACTTGTTGATACGGACTATGTCTCATCAGTGCTGTGGTCCCTGTATGGTCCGCAGTCTGATACAGATTGATAACAACTGCCAGCATTTCCTTATCATTGTTAAGGACAAGTTCATGAGATGCAAATGTATAAGGGCCTGACTTCGAAGAATTCAGCTTGTCAGTTATTAATCATGTGATGTCATAGACCTAATGGAAAAATGAAGAATTAGCTAGGTAGAGAGACAAACTGTGTACACAGTGCTATATAATATGATGATTGCAATATATTAAAGGGTATATCCGGGACATTCTGAAAAACAAAAAATATTCCTAAGCACTAACAGACCCTTTAGTTAACGGCGATGGACTTCCGACTTTATTCTGATTGACAGTCGGATTCCAGCTTCCTAACTGTCCCGCCCCATTAACAGAGTGGAGCGGAAAAGAATCCATGGGTTTGTGAATGTGACGTCAGCATAGGCAGCTGCTCTGTGCCGGGGAAGAATGGCGCCTTGCACAACAGGCAGGAAAGTAGCAATTACCTGCCTGTTAGTGCTTAGGCACATTTTTTGTTTTTCAAAAAGTCCCGGATATCCCCTTTAGGACACGTTCAGTATTTGGTCAGTATTTATCCTCATTATTTGTAAGCCAAAATCAAGAGAAGGACAATCATAGTAAAAGTATGATAGAAACACGTCACCACTTCTGCATTTATCCCTAACTACTGGTTTTGGCTTACAAATATTAATGTAAAATATTGAATGTGGATAAAAATTTTCCTGGGAGTGCCTCTTTAAAAAGATAGTACTGAAAACAAAATCTACTGATTGTTTGTCCAATAGGAGCAGTATAAAAGGAGAACAGAAAGGGGCCTAGGACTGATCCTTGAGGAACCCCTACAGTAAGTGGAAAAGGAGAGGAGGAGCCAGCAAAAGATACAGGGAACGAGTGGTCAGAAAGGAGGGAAGGAGTGGTCAGAAAGGTAGGAAGAGAACCAGGAGAGACCAGTGTCCCTGAGGCCGATAGAGTGGAGCATAGTGAGGAGGAGCTGGTGATCCACAGTGTTGAATGCTGCAGAGAGATCGAGGAGAATCAGCATGGTGTAGTGACCATTATATTTAGCTGTTAGTAAATCATTAGAGACTTTAGTGAGGACAGTATCACTAAAGTTTAAAGCGGAAAGTGGATTGTAAAGGGTCAAGAAGAGAGTGATCAGAGAAATAGCGAATTAGTCGGGAGAGGACCAAGCGTTACTGGAGAGTAGAGATGAAGGGAAGATTAGAGACAGGTGTATAGCTAGCAGCACAGTTTTGGTTGAGGGATTTTTTTTAAGTAATGGATGTATGCTGGTGTGTTTAAATGAGGAGGGAAAGATAACAGATGAGAGAGGTTGAATATTTTTGTTAGGCAAGTGGTGACAGCTGGGGAAATAGACTGGAGGAGATATGAGGGAATAGGGTCACTGGTGCAAGTAATAGGGTCAAAAGATGCAAGGAGCCTGATCATTTTTCTTCTGTGATGTTTCAGACAGAAGAGCTAGATGCAGTGGGAAGGGAGTACGGTGAATGGTATGAAGGGATTGTGAGAAAATTTCTTGTCAGATATGGTGTATTTGTTCTTTGAAATAATTGGCCAGATCATCAGCTCTGAGATCGGTAGTCGGTCCTGCACTCTTGTATTGAGGATGGAATGAAAAGTGTCAAAGAGACATTTAGGATTCTTGGATAGTGAGGTAATGAGGGTGTTGAAATAGGTTTGTATGGAGAGGTGAAGGGCAAAGTTGTATGTTTTTAGTGTAAACTCAAAATGGATGAAATCTTCTGCCAGATTGGATTTTTTCTACAGATGTTAGGTGCACCTGAAGCACTGCTGGAGGAAACGCGTTTACAGCGTGTGCCAGGGTGGTCGCCATCTGTGCCGAATTATTCTATGTGTTGGAGGTGCAGCTTCATCCAGGGCAATGTGCTTTGTTGTGTTTTGTTATGCTTCAGTGCAGAGTCAGAGCATGAGAGGAAGGAGATTCGAGCCAATGATGACTGGAAAGTCTTCATAAGTTTCTGGATGTTAATGGCCCATATATTTCTTGGCCCCTTCCACCTAGGGCTGTGTTTTGTATTGTAAATCATTCCCATTTAAGGGGAATCGGTCACCAGGTTTTTGCTACCTCATTTGAGAGTAGCATAATGTAGGAAGAGAGACCCTGATTCCAACAATGTATCACTTAGGGTATCACACAGACAGCTCTCCAGCGACCAACGATGCCGAAGTCCCCGGGTAACCAGGGTAAACATCGGGTTACTAAGCGCAGGGCCGCTTAGTAACCCGATGTTTACCCTGGTTACCATCGTAAATGTAAAAAAAAAAAAAAAACAGTACATACTCACATTCCGGTGTCACGTCCCTCGACGTCTGCTTCCCGCACTGACTGTGAGTGCCGGCCGTAAAGTAAAAGCAGAGCGCAGCGGTGACGTCACCGCTGTGCTCTGCTTTACGGCCGGCACTCACAGTCAGTGCGGGAAGCAGACGGTGAGGGACGTGATACCGGAATGTGAGTATGTACTGTTTGGGTTTTTTTACATTTACGATGGTAACCAGGGTAAACATCGGGTTACTAAGCGCGGCCCTGCGCTTAGTAACCCGATGTTTACCCTGGTTACAAGCGAACACATCGCTGGATCGGTGTCACACACACCGATCCAGCAATGACAGCGGGAGATCCAGCGACGAAATAAAGTTCCAAACGATCTGCTACGACGTACGATTCTCAGCGGGGTCCCTGATCGCTGCTGCGTGTCAGACACAGCGAGATCGTATGGATATCGCTGGAACGTCATGGATCGTGCCGTCGTAGCGACCAAAGTGCCACTGTGAGACGGTACCTTTAGTCAACTGGGTGCAGTTGTGATACAATCAGAGTTTTTAGATGCAGTGTGTAGCATCTAAAGCTGCCCCCGAATGTCTATTGACAGTGAGCTGCTAATCAGTGCTGAGGGCATGGTTTGACCAGGTCTCGCAAAGGCAGCTAGTCCTGTAGTAGCTAGTCTAAATAGCGTGGAAATTACTATTGGCTATAGGAGAAGAAAACCAGTGGTGCAACATGCAATGGATATGGAGGAACGCAGAGTGACCACTCTTTGGAACCCTAGACAGCCCAGTGATTACATCCCTTCATATACTACTGTCATTGATTTTGCATTTTTCATCCAAGAAAGAAATTCCACATATACCCTATTCAAAGACGGATGAAGGGTACTATACCTGAAACGGTGCTATACTTCATTCTGCGGTGTAATAACTTTTTTTTTTTTTTGCATATGATGGTAGAAAATTAAAAGCATTAAAAAAAATCCATATTTGTTCCTATTGCTGGCATGCTATTCCTTTATACAATATTAACCCCTTCATGACCTTGGGATCTTTAGTTTTTCCGTGTTCGTTTTTCACTCCCCTCCTTCCCAGAGCCATAACTTTTTTATTTTTCCGTCAATTTGGCCATGTGAGGGCTTATTTTTTGCAGGACGAGGTTTTACCATGTCGTGTACTAGAAAACGGGAAAAAAATTCCAAGTGCGGTGAAATTGCAAAAAAAGTGCAATCCCACACTTGTTTTTTGTTTGGCTTTTTTGCTAGGTTCAATAAATGCTAAAACTGACCTGCCATTATGATTCTCCAGGTCACTACGAGTTCATAGACTCTTAACATGACTAGGTTATTTTTTACCTAAGTGGTGAAAAAAAATTCCAAACTTAGCTAAAAAAAAAAAAAATTGCGCCATTTTCCGATACCCGTAGCGTCTCCATTTTTTATGATCTGGGGTCGGTTGAGGGCTTATTTTTTGCGTGCCGAGCTGGCGTTTTTAATTATAGCAATTTGGTGCAGATACGTTCTTTTGATCGCCCGTTATTGCATTTTAATGCAATGTCACGGCGACCAAAAAAACGTAATTCTGGCATTTCAAATTTTTTTCCCGCTACGCCGTTTAGCGATCAGGTTAATGCTTTTTTTTTTTTATTGATAGATCGGGCGATTCTGAACGCGGCGATACCAAATATGTGTAGATATGATATTTTTTTTTATTGATTTATTTTGAATGGGGCGAAAGGGGGGTGATTTAAACTTTTATATTTTTTTTTAGTTTTTTCAAATTTTTTTTAACTTTTTTTTTTTTACTTTTGCCATGCTTCAATAGCCTCCATAGGAGGCTAGAAGCAGGCACAACCCGATCGCCTCTGCTACATTAGCAGCGACCACAGGGTGGCGCTCACAGCTACCGGCAATCAGTAACCATAGAGGTCTCAAGGACCTCTATGGTTACTGTCCTGACTAGTGTTGAGCATTCCGATACCGCAAGTATCGGGTATCGGCCGATACTTGCGGGTATCGGAATTCCGATACAGAGATCCGATACTTTTGTGGTATCGGGTATCGGTATCGAAACAACATTAATGTGTAAAATAAAGAATTAAAATAAAAAAATAGGGATATACTCACCCTCTGACGCGCCCTGGACTTTACCGCTGTAACCGGGAGCCTTCTTTGCTTCAAATGCGCGCGTTTTCTTCATTCCGTGACGTCACGGCTTGTGATTGGTCGCGTGCCGCCCATGTGGCCGCGACGCGACCAATCACAGCAAGCCGTTACGTAATTTTCAGGTCCTTCTAGGCATTCAGTAGTTTAAAATTACGTTCCGGCTTTGTGATTGGTCGCGTCGCGGTCACATGGGCGACGCGACCAATCACAAGCCGTGACGTCACGGGAGGCAGGACAAGTGCGCATTTTAAAATGCGCGCGTGTCCAGCCTCCCGTGACGTCACGGTTTGTGATTGGTCGCGTCGCCCATGTGACCGCGACGCGACCATTCACAAGCCAGAACGTAATTTTAAAATCCTGAAGGACCTAAAATTACGTCACGGCTTGCTGTGATTGGTCGCGTCGCGGCCACATGGGCGGCACGCGACCAATCACAAGCCGGGACTTCACGTAAGGAAGGAAAAGCGCGAATTTTAAGCAAACAACGCTGCCGGTTCCCTCGGTGAGGTCCAGGCTGCGTCGGAGAGGTGAGTATAGCAATATTTTTTATTTTAATTCTTTATTTTACACATTAATATGGTTCCCAGGGCCTGAAGGAGAGTTTCCTCTCCTTCAGACCCTGGGAACCATCAGGAATACCGTCCGATACATGAGTCCCATTGACTTGTATTGGTATCGGGTATCGGTATCGGATTAGATCCGATACTTTGCCGGTATCGGCCGATACTTTCCGATACCGATACTTTCAAGTATCGGACGGTATCGCTCAACACTAGTCCTGACACATCGCCGACCCCCGATCATGTGACGGGGTCGGCGATGACGTCATTTCCGGCTGCCCGGCCGGATGTGGTAGTTAAATGCCGCTGTCTGCGTTTGACAGCGGCATTTAACTAGTTAATAGCCGCGGGTGAATCGCAATTTCACCCGCCGCTATTGTGGGCACATGTCCGCTGTTCAAAACAGCTGACATGTCCCGGCTTTGATGCGGGCTCACCGCGGAGCCCTGCATCAAAGCAGGGGATCTGACATCGGACGTACTATCCCGTCCGAGGTCAGTAAGGGGTTAATTATCTGAAGAAGCAGGGAGTAATGTGGCCTGCTCCATTGGAATAAGAACCCAATCTCTTTGCAAAAAAATTGGAGGTTGCTTACCCCACATTTTGTCTTTTGTTATCATGTCTTAGTCTCGCTCATTTTTACCCATACTCATGACAAACCTCTTCAGGAAATGAAGAGAACTTGATAGATGTAGCTGGATAGATGTTAAATTTGGAGAACAAAAAATTGCACAAATCAAGTTAAACAGCCCTGGCATTGATCCAGGGATGACAAAACCTATGAGGCAGATGCTAATTGTCCTCTTAACGAAAATTTCACTTCCTGATGCCTTCAAATTTAAAACTAAATTAAATTTAAATAACTATATTAAAAAATATACAGTATTTTAAACACTATATTAAAATGTTACAGTAATTTACCCATACATTTTATCCTTTCTTATGACAGTCAAACCAAATATGGTCTTCCTTTTGATATAATCTGCCAGAATGGATCTACATGGTCATATGGAATACATCTACAATTCTAAGTACAAGACACACCAATAAGACTGTTCTGATGTTGTTCAGTAGTGCACACTCCAATAAGTATACATAATAATTTTGAGGGTCTGAGGTGAGTAACTACTTTATGTTTGTTGTTTGACAACTATACAATCATTTGGGCACCAATTTTGTACATGTGGAAAACCGCCATTAATGTAAAGAGGTTTTTACCCCCGTTCTATGCATCACCAATTACGATATTACAAAATAAATGTCTTTATATGCTAAAGATTTGGAGGGATACACCATACAGATGGCACTGCACCTTACTACCACACTTTGGTAACTGGAGTGGATGGACATCTAAGCAATGAAAAAACTCCTGCTCTAAGGCACAGCAGATCTGTGTCTGAGGAGGGTAGCTTACAGTAGTCAAAGTATGTGAAGTTATTGTTGTAAAAGTATCTTCCTAATATCAGGAGTCAAGTGGAATGATAGATTGACCTCACAACTATTGTTAAGGCGCCTTCGTGTCTAGATGACACATTCTTTTGGTCGTAAGTGAAGAAAAAAAAGGCAATTCAAAAAATCCCAGCCCAAAGCAATATAAAATTATAGGCAAAATAATCTTTACACGGCACAGATCAGCCTGAGAAATGACTTCTTTATGATCAACAATTCAATTCTCACACTAAAAAAAAAATTCCGCTTGCAAAGGCAGTATCATGGCCATAAAAGACGAAAAAAACAAACAAAAAGAGTCCATCTCTTTGCCGTCTGTCGGTAAAATGTTTCCTTTTCCACGGTGAGAGAAACAGAATATTTCATGGTTTGGAACAGAATAAATCACATGCGTTTCCCTCACTCTGAGGAGATTACAGAAAACAGCTGCAAAACTGACAATGCTTATGCCAATTGTAAGCCAATAAGGCTCCTGAAGTGTGACACGATCACCTAACTGCTCGTTCATGCCGTAAGAGGGTGCCATGTGTTTCATCTACAGACCTGAGCATAAACGCAGCAGCCATGATAGGTGTCATTAAATCTGAATTTTGACAGACAGTCTAACCCCTTCATGACAGTTATTTTTGCCTTTTTTCACTTATGCTTCACCCCACACTTCTTCCTACAATCAACTTTTTTTTTTTGCTTTTCCGTCAGCATAGCCAGATTGATTTTTACAGGATGACTTGTACTGTTAAATGATAATACTCTCTTCACTATGTAATGCACTGAAAAGCTGGAAATAAAATTTCAGGTTTGGTAGAACAGTGTTTTGTTTTGTTTTTTTAATTCCACCACTGTTTTTTGGGTTTTGTTTTTACATCATTCATTATATAGTACAAAATGACCAGGCAACACGATTCCCCAGTCAAAATACTTGGTAACTTTGTATAATAAAAGGTTTGTTTGTTTTCCGTGACCCTTTAGCTCTCAGTCAGAAGTTTTTCATACAGCTAAATCAGATATCATGCTTTGCACTGATGAAAGGCAACACCCCGAAACACGTGTCTGCAAATTGAGATTCTGTTTTTTATTTTATCATAAGTCATGCAGCATAGCTTGTCAAAGGGTTTATATTGACTTTTAGGATTGCTACTTTCTAGCGATAAGCGAGTGTGCTCGTTACTCGAGTTTTCCGAGCATGCTCAGGTGTTCTCTGAGTATATTGGGCGTGCTCGTAGATTATGTTTGTGTCGCAGCAGCTGCATGATTTGTGGCTGTTAGACAACCTGAACACATGCTGGGATTGCCTGTTTGTTAGGGAATCCCCACATATATTCAGGCTGTCTAGCAGCAGTAAATCATACAGCTGCGGTGACACAAACAATCTACGAGCATGCCCAAGATACTCGGAGAACACCCGAGCATGCTCGGAAAACTCGAGTAAGAGCACACTCACTCATCACTACTACTTTCAATAGAACTTCCTAGAGTTCATGTCCTCTTCCTTCCTGAAGAGGCAATTTGCACATTCAATTTTTCAGAGGAACTTTTTCATGGCCCATAAATCTCCTTACATTGGCATGTCACTTTCCACAAGGAGAAACATTATTGTTAGACTTCCTGACAATTTCTGAGATCCATAAGGTTTTTAATTTTCTACCAATCTACCGATTGTTTTTTGTGCACTGAACTCACATTTTTACTGAAATGACATTGGTGGTCTAAGAGAGGCAATGTACTGCATGACGGGGTTGTATATACAAAGCGAGCGGGGAGAGATGTACTGCAAGAGGGTAATGTACTGTATGCACTGAGAAGAGAAGTGATGCACTGCAGAACATAACCGTATAGGGAGGTCGAGAAGATTGATGTGCTGCAGAACGGTAATGTACATAAGGGGGTCAAAAAAGCAATGTACTGCAGGATGATACCATAAAAAGAAGGGCTGTGAGGAGTGATGCACTGTTTAACACCCCAGGAAGCCGATTGTTACAGTGGTATTGCCTTCCTTATGGGGAGGGTGATGACATGCCTGGAAGCGACAAGTATCCCCTTAAAAGGTAACACATACATACAACACTGTTCTGACTCCAGGACAGAACGGGGAGCTCTAGAACCAGTTTCAGGGTAGCTCCCCTACATATATATTCTGGCTGGGGAGGAGTCAGGTAGTCAATCAAGAAGAGAGCTGGAGCTGAGCAGACACGTGGTTCTGCAGCTCCTGACAGAGAAGTCTGTAGGAGACTGTGAGGGGAGAAGAAGTGAAGGAGGAGAGAAAAACTGGAGTGGATCTGCAACTGGGCTCGCTCCAGGGTCAAGTGCAGAAACCGGAGGCCTGAATTCCAAGGCTGTGGGGGTAACTGTATGCCTCACAGTAGAAATTGGTGGACAGGAAATTCCAAGTCTCCTGGCCACTGTTACACCTTAAGGCACAGCAGCACATAGAGCCTGGAGTCACCACGAGAAGGGACACCTGTAAAAAGGCTCGAGTTGCCTGCCATATGGGTAGTGTCCACCTAAAAGGGACAGAGAGAAAGAGAGGATCTTGTGTGAAGTCTCAGACAGCAAGAAACTTAAAACACACCACAGTAAGTAAGGCTTCCAACCCCACCTGGCTAGGGGGATTCCGAATCGCTTCCAGGTTGCCCGGATTCCAAAGACCACCTGTAATCTGTGTACCTGAACTGCATCAGTAAAAGGTAAAGAGACTGCAATCTCGTGTCCTCTGATTCTTTCCTGAACTGTACCATCTATCATCTTTACTAACTGCACAGGGAGCCCTGGGGACCAAGTTATACCTGTAGGGAACTATTCCACCTCTGCTGCAATACCATCATCCTGAGAGGACCACTTTAAGCAGTATCAGCCATCCCTGGCCAAGTACCACAGGTGGCGTCACGAACACTACTACCTTAGACTTTATTCCCACTACACCTTTCCCCTTTTATTGGACATCTAGGGCCACGGACCGGATCACTGCCACTGTGACCACCCCTTTAAGAACAGAACCGGCCCAGCACCGAGTACCCCATGCCCTAGTGGGCACTCCAACTGCAGAATGTAACCGTACAGAGGGGCTGAGAGGATTGATGTACTTCAAAATGGGAAAGAGAGGAGTGATTTACTGCAGAATGGTACTGTATTTAAGGGAGCTAAGAGAAAAAACGTACTGCAGGATGGTACCATAAAAAGAATGGCTGTGAGGAGTGATGTACAGAATGATAGGCTAGAAGAGCCATTTACTGAAGCATATAGGTTGTCATTGGTTGAAGAAAAATAAAAGTCCTAAAATGAAAAAAAAACAATCTTTTTAATCTCCCCAAACTTAAGTGCCAGTGCAGACGACACATTGACACTAAGGGAAGCAACATTCATGTATTGTTTCAGATAGCCACCGTCCAAACTTAGCTGGTGACAATTTTTCCCCCTTTTCTTTTCAATTTTTGGGAGGGGGATAATTTTTGGTAGAAGCTATATTTGCTATACAATGTGTGCCTTTTCTTACTTGTCTGGTTAATTGGTAAGGGGCAGTCCACAATGTTTCCAAAAGGTGTACCGTTAGTGAAAACAAGAAATGGCACAAGTTAGTGGAAATCTGCATACCAGCTTATATCATGCACATATTTCATTTTCTGTCGTAGGGACAAGCTAAGATTAAACAAATTCAGAGCTCCAATACCAAAGAACTTAATTTTCTGACCGCCTACAGCAACCAGTAGGGGGCGCTTAATCATTAACTGTTTATCAATAGAATTCAATTTATTAATAGTAAACTATTATCTCCATCTACTGATGGCTGCAGATTATATCATGTTATTCGATGCTTAAGTAGAATGGCACAGAATGACAGACCTATTTAGAGAACAGTCACCCTTGCTTTCCATTCAGTTTAAGATCTGCATTCGCCGAGAGTTCAATATTCTGCTCACTTTCACTTTTCTTAGAGTTTCTCAGCATTTCCCAGACATGAAGCCTAAATGTGTATTATTTTCGTACTAGGGATAAATGATACAGGTTTTCATTAAGCATTTGTACTTAATGGAGCATCAGTTGCAAATGCCTGGCTGATAATAGATTTTCCCCTCCTGTTCATGGTCTATTCATCTCTTAACAGTTTCGATTAACAGCCTGGTCCACCTCCAGCCAAAATCATTTTAATATTCATTAGTGTTCAACACATCCAACACATTATTTGGTTTATGCCTGACATTAATGTGTATGGACGTCTGCAGGAACTCTGGGTACTTGTACAATCAATCCCCCAGTACAGAAGGTGGATGCATTCTTATACAAAGCCATTTTGCAAATAACACAATATTCCTAATCTTCAAAGATGGGTATAATTGGAAAGCGCTTGTAAAAACAAGCATCAGATTTACTATTAGTTATTAAAATTATATTTTTTCATCATTGTTTACAGCTTATTGTCTGGGTTACCACTGTAGTCTAGCAGAGTTGGTTGACTATGCTCAGTGCTTACAAGCTCTTTTCTATCAAGCTTGTTAGCCCTGCACTGAGCTTTCTGGGGACACTTGAACACACTTCTAGTTCCCAATGTAACCAACTTCAGTGCTACAGAGCTCCTCAGATGGTGCCACATAAGGCAACATCAATGTGTACACAATTTGGCCCAGTAGTGCAACAACGCTAATCATCCAAAATGTCAATCAAGCAGGATCCCAGGAGGCACAGGAGTGCAGTGCAAGTAAAACATAGGACAAAGCTTTTAAGAATTCAGTCCTGAACACAACAAAAGTTTAGGCCAAGTGTGCTGGGCAATTTTTGGAATTCCCATAGAAGTGAATGGAGAGCAGCTCATATGCAGGGATACTTCTTTACTCTTGGCAATGCAAGACAGATCCCCCATTCCTGAGATAGGCGAGGGTCCCAGAGGTGGGATCCACATCTATAAGAAATTTATGGTACATCCTGAGGATATGCCACAAATGTCCTAGATGGGAATACACAGTTAAAGTGAGTCATGTAGATGTGCACATATACATACTACATACTTATATTTTGCAGTTTCACTCATTATAGTGCATTATTCTCAAGTTATGTAGCAAAATTACTATGTCATTTTCAAAGACAAATTATTTTCCCAAAAGAACAAGAAGTACGAGGGATAATGAGAACTCTTCGGGGATTTTGTGAATGGTAAATGTCCTGCTTAGGAGGATTATGTTGAGGCTTTGATTACTTTAAAAACATCTGACAACCAATGATATAAATATAACCTACTTTACAAACTCCTACACCGGAAAACTACTTCCGCTTTAGAATTTTACAAAGCAGCCAACTCCACTGAAATGAAGCATCTGCTTACCATCACACCACATATAATGATTTACTGTGGCGGTGATTAGTCACTGGCTGATGGCAGAGGATCAAGACAAATGCTAATCATCAATACATCCTCGCAATTTAGAAATTATTATTAACACTCAATATTCTTTCTTGTCATTTTTTAAATGTAATGTAACCATGATGGTAAAACAAAATGAGGGGTTAATGCACTGATAATGAAAACACCATTCCAGCTGGTTTTTGTTTTTTTTTAGAGCTGGAGTGGTGCTTCTACGCTAAGGTCCATTCCCCTAGTCTTACACTCGCCCTCCAGCAGCTTCACCTTTATTTGGTGCAGTTCGTGTCCGGCGTTGCCATCTTATGACGGAAACTTCTAATTGGCCAAAGTCTATGACAGCCAGAACGAGGCTTTCATAGATTTGTATTGAAGAGTGGCTTCTGGCTCGCTCCATGAAACAGGAGCAATAAGGCAGGTCACAAATGGTGGAAGACCGAGGGGAGCAGCAGCAATAGAATATAAAAGAAGAGTTAGGGACTAGTGATGAGCGAGCGTGCTCGGATAAGGTATTAAGTGAGCACGCTCAAGTCCTAATAAAAAAAAATTTCTCAAGTCACCATGGCTGCATGTCTCGCGGCTGTTCGACAGCCACAACACATGCAGGGATTGCCTGACATATTGCCTAGCATGTTTTTCGAGTGTGCCAAAATACTCGATTAGTACACGAGCATGCTTTGATAACACTTTATCAGAACACACTCGCTCATCACTATCAGGGACCTTAGATTATATTATTATATTCCAGTAGTAATAAAAAAATTTGGAGTGGTGCTGTGAATGTGTTGCTTTGGCTTGAATAACCTTTTACTATCATGTGGAATTGCATGGTCATCAATTCCCCTATATTTTCTTGTGTGGATTTTGTAGAAAAAGGAAAAAACAATTTAAAAGTGGGCTAGGAATGGTCACTCACTAGAAGGCTAATATTTTTGAGCCCAGTTAAGGGTATGTGCACACGATGCGGAAAACGCTGCGGGTCCGCAGCAGTTTCCCATGAGTTTACATTACAATGTAAACCTATGGGAAACAAAAATTACTGTGCACATGCTACGGAAAAAAACACACAGAAACGCAGCGGTTTACATTCCGCAGCATATCACTTCTTTCTGCGGACTCCTCAGCGGTTTTACAGCTGCTCCTATAGAAAACCGCAGGTGTAAAACCGCAGTGAAATACGCAGAAAAACCGCGATAAATCCGCAGCAAAAACGCAGCGTTTTTGCCCTGCAGATTTATCAAATCCGCTGTGGAAAAATCTGCAGTGGACCATTATACGTGTGCACATAGCCTAAGGGTTATTTTCTCTTAACTATAAATGGTTACAAACAAGCAACATTGTAGTTTACTTGTCATTAAAAATTCTCTCCATTCTCAGGAATGGAACTGTTTTAAATTTCATAATTTACTACTCATTGCTTAGGTTACCGTCCACTTCTTCAGCTTATGAGCGGTGGCTTGTCTCCTAGTCAAGGACCACAGTGCTTACAGAATCTTTGCTACTAAGACTTTAAGGCCACGTTCAGTATTTGGTCAGTATTTTACATCAGTATTTGTAAGCCAAAACCAGGAGTGGGTAAAAAAAAATGCAAAAGTGGTGCATGTGTTTTTCTTATACTTTTCCTCTGATTCTTCCACTCCTGGTTTTGGCTCACAAATACTGATATAAAATACTGACCAAATACTGAACATGTGAATGTGGCCTAAGTGTTACACCCAAGCTGGCCATGATTCGCAGGATTCGGCCTGCCCCTCCAATGATACAGATGCTTGCAGCATTGGAGAGAAAACAAAAGGTGGTGCAACAGTGCCACTGGTCCAAACTGTCAATCATACAGGAGAACATTGCCATCCTCCAAGAAGATGTTGAGAAAACCTTTACAGCTTTCATTTCCCTTGTTTCCAGACCAGTTGTATTGTTATACGTAGAGCAGAGGTAGCAGCCACATCAGGATCATGTCGCCTGGCACAAACGATGAAACTAGTATTACAAATGGCACATAATAGGTGTGGGACACTGTTGTAGATTTTGCATTGGGATCTAGGAACCATAAGCTACACCTATGTTGCAGTCTGTGCTTTTCAATCTAAATAAGTGCATCTCTTAACTAAAGAGCTGGTACTTTTTTGGTCATAGGCACTCAGGCAGTCTCGCCCTGCCCATAATGTAGCTTACAGGGCTTCAATGACGAGCTATAAAATCCAGATGGACAAGTGCTTTAAGTTATGTACACGGCAGACAATTTACCGTATAAATACACAAACAGCGCTCTCCCATTTATCCCATAGTAGTTACAATAATCAATAGATTTCTACTCTACGTCTCTTGTGATTGACTAACTGTAAGAATGAAATTATTCATAGTGGTAATATCTTGCATCATGTGTCAGTCAGGAAACCCAAGAGATATGGAAGACAGAACAGCAACATGAATGACATCAGGACTAATCTCATTCACGCGCTACAGAAATTTTCCAAATAAAAATGGATATGCCGTGCAGAATTTTACGTAACAGACAGGACAAGGATTTGATGTTGATTTTCCCAAATGAAAATGGATAAGAAGCAGTCCACTATTAAATCACTATTAAATCATTGTGTTGCAGATTCCCCTGGTGCAGAAAAATTGTTTAAAATAAAACACTATTCACCTTCTTTGTCTCCTTTATAAATAAAGCGGGAATTTAGTCCCCTGGTAGGTCTGTTTACTGGCCCCTTCCAGTGAGGGGTCTTGTCTACACATGACTGCTTCAGTCAATCACAGGCTTTGCCAACCATGTGTTGACATATCATCATTGGCTACAAGACCGGTCATAGGACCAGGAAAGTCACAGTGTTAAAAGTGGCAGAAAGCATCAGCTGCGTAATATCCAAAACTGCAACAATTTGCAGGATTTTCTGACCAATATCCATGCAGATTCTGAATTAATGCGAAAAACAAATTTGACAGCCTTGAGATAGGAATATCAGTGTGCTGCCTGTTGCACAACATATATCACAGTTATATATATATAAGTCAGTGTGCTATTGAACATGATCAAATATTCACATGGGAAAAAAAGCTTGACAAAAAACTACCAATCCCAATCAATATTCCAATGCAGCAGGGTAGAATGGGTACTAAAATAAAATATAACTTTTAATATTAGTGTTTAAAATCTATAAAGACAAGAACAGCAACAAAAAGACATAAAACACACACCACCAAAAGGTAGTAAAAAACACCCGCAATACCAAATCACTTTTTGGGTGTATCAGCAGTTCACTCGGAAAATTCAGCAAGTCTCAATCTCTCAGCCTGTAGATTCTCATAATCCGAGCAACAGTATAACAGTGTCCCTAGGCATAATACGATTGGTATCAGTAACCTCAAAACAACAGGTCTAACTGTACCATGTCATTATTGTGTATCATATAACTATCATAATAGTAGAAGAGACATCTGTTTAAAAACGGAACAATCTCACCCAGGTCGACCCTGCATGTGTTCCTCCTGGTCTCTCAGACGGCTCCAAAAGGACGTTCCAAGTTGATCCCAGAGTGTAGGGAAACGGGTACACCACAATTCCCGCAATATTGAAAACCCACTCTTAGGATACCAGAGCTTCCAGGATTAACCCCGTGGCCTCCCGACGCGTTTCATTGTTCAAAATCATCAGGGGAGGAACAGATGAAAAAGTATATTGCCAGCTTTGGGGATTAGAGGGGTTTTCCTCGCAAGGAATAAACCACCTCCTTGCTTACAATCATCCAGCGATCTGCCGCCGCTCTCATCTCGGCCATTTATAGTGACTCACTTGTTTGAAATCCACCTCCAGCACTTCCAGAATCCTCCACGTGTGTAACCTCTCCACGTGCAAAAGAGGAACGCCAAAAGGTTGCAGGGGGGCGGTCCGCCTCCATACCACAGCGTAATAGATCCGCCCATTCAGTCTGTCACCCACGCACTATTACCAGACACACTGGAGGGCGGATACAACACCTTCATGCCGGGGCATCAGAGGCTCCACCCCTCCTCCAGTCCGTCATAATCAAGTCCAAAGTAGGACGATCCTTTACCTTCCAGTCTGCCTCCTTTTTTTACTCATTCATTTATGTATCTCTTCTACTATTATGATAGTTATATGATACACAATAATGACATGGTACAGTTAGACCTGTTGTTTTGAGGTTACTGATACCAATCGTATTATGCCTAGGGACACTGTTATACTGTTACTCGGATTATGAGAATCTACAGGCTGAGAGATTGAGACTTCCTGAATTTTCCGAGTGAACTGCTGATACACCCAAAAAGTGATTTGGTATTGTGGGTGTTTTTTACTACCTTTTGGTGGTGTGTGTTTTATGTCTTTTTGTTGCTGTTCTTGTCTTTATAGATTTTAAACACTAATATTAAAAGTTATATTTTATTTTAGTACCCATTCTACCCTGCTGCATTGGAAAAAAAAGCTTGCAATAGGCTTGTCCAATTTTCTGAAGGGACAGTACTAGTTTTAATGGCACATAGATCCTGCACTTGTCCATGGTACTGATGAGATATAACTGGCCCAAAAATTCACACATCCGAGTAAATCCAGCTAACTTTGTAATTCCATCTACAAATTCTTCTCAATTCATCACCAAAACAGAAAAAAAAATCTCACTTCTTATGTTGTATTTGCAAATCCGTGTGTCAAGGTCCAAGCACGTCCAGCCACATATACAGAGGCATGTAGAAGTTTGGGCACCCCTGGTCAAAATTACTGTTATTGTAGTTGAAGATGAAATGATCTCTAAAAGCCCAAAGTTAAAAACATTTCCTTTGTACAGTACAGACCAAAAGTTTGGACACACCTTCTCATTTAAAGATTTTTCTGTGTCTTCATGACTATGAAAATTGTACATTCACACTGAAGGCATCAAAACTATGAATTAACAAATGTGGAATTATATACTTAACAAAAAAGTGTGAAACAACTGAAATTATGTCTTATATTCTAGGTTCTTCAAAGTAGTCACCTTTTGCTTTGATTACGGCTTTTGCACATTCTTGGCTTTCTCTTTATGAGCTTCAAGCGGTAGTCACCGGGAATGGTCTTCCAACAATTTTGAAGTAGTTCCCAGAGATGCTTACCACTTGTTGGCCCTTTTAACTTCACTCGGCGGTCCAGCTCACCCCAAACCATTTCCATTGGGTTCAGGTCTGGTGACTGGAGGCAAGGTCATCTGGCGTAGCACCCCATCACTTTCCTTCTTGGTCAAATAGCCCTTACACAGCCCGGAGGTGTGTTTGGGGTCATTGTCCTGTTGAAAAATAAATGATGGTCCAACTAAACGCAAACCGCATGAAATAGCATGCCGCTGCAAGATGCTGTGGTAGCCATGCTGGTTCAGTATGCCTTCAATTTTGAATAAATCACCAACAGTGTCACCAGCAAAGCATCCCCACACCATCACACCTTCTCCTCCATGCTTCACGGTGGGAACCAGGCATGTAGAGTCCATCTGTTCACCTTTTCTGCGTCGCACAAAGACACGGTGATTGGAACCAAAGATCTCAAATTTTGACTCACCAGACCAAAGCACAGATTTCCACTGGTGTAATGTCCATTCCTTGTGTTCTTTAGCCCAAACAAGTCTCTTCTGCTTGTTGCCTGTCCCTAGCTGTGGTTTCCTATCAGCTATTTTACCATGAAGGCCTGCTGCACAAAGTCTCCTCTTAACAGTTGTTGTAGAGATGTGTCTGCTGCTAGAACTCTGTGTGGCATTGACCTGGTCTCTAATCTGAGCTGCTATTAACCTGCGATTTCTGAGGCTGGTGACTCGGATAAACTTATCCTCAGAAGCAGAGGTGACTCTTGGTCTTAATTTCCTGGGGCGGTCCTCATGTGAGCCAGTTTCTTTGTAGCGCTTGATGGTTTTTGCCACTGCACTTGGGGACACATTCAAAGTTTACACAATTTTTCGGACTGACTGACCTTCATTTCTTAAAGTAATAATGGCCATTCGTTTTTCTTTACTTAGCTGCTTTTTTCTTGCCATAATACAAATTCTAACAGTCTATTCAGTAGGACTATCAGCTGTGTATCCACCAGACTTCTGCACAACACAACTAATGGTCCCAACTGTCATGCGGGTACTGAATTTACACTGATGGTGTGCTTGTCTGGGCCGCCAGGCCTGACCCCGACTCCTGTTTCAGTCCTATGCTGAAACCTCCACCTGCCACCCAGTGATTAGACCACACACCAACCCCTACAGAAAGCACAGACAGGGAAAACAAAAAACGCACCACGTCGCAGACTCACAGGAAAACACTATAATGTGCACAGGGCAAAACAAATACAAATATAGGAAGGAGAAATATGACAAAGGATAATACACCACCAGATATGATATTTCTTCTCCTAGACCACCATTCCAGACCGAGATCACCAGGCACAAGCTATAATCGGCGACGCTTAAAGTCCAGAATGACTATTTAAAGGCCACGGGCGTGACCCAGCCTCCAACCCGATTACCAGCTAGATTAACCCCGGACAGTCTGGATAAAGTCTAGCCGGCGCAACTGAGCATATAGTGGACGAATGTGGAATTACCGCTGTCTGTCGGACGCCCTAGTGTGAATAGTGTCCGACATGACAGTACCCCGCCTTCTACGAGGGACCCCAGGGCCCTCACGACTTATAGGACCCGGCTTGTCCAGTTGGCGGCGGTGAAACATACTAACCAGCCGGTCCGCATGTATGTCCGAAGCTGGTACCCAAGACCTCTCCTCCGGCCCATAACCACGCCAGTGTACCAGGTACTGTAATGTGCGGCGCACTATACGAGAGTCAACCACCTTGGAGACTTCAAACTCCAAATTGCCATCTACCAAGACTGGAGGTGGCATCGGCGCCGCATCCACGGAACCCACCACCTTCTTTAAAAGAGATCTGTGAAACACGTTGTGTATCTTATAAACCGTAGGAAGCTTCAATCGGTAGGCTACCGAGTTAATGATGGCGGCGACCCTAAATGGACCAATAAACTTTGGACCCAATTTCAGGGATTGTACTTTGAGTTTTATGTTTTTTGTGGACAACCACACCCAATCACCCACACTCAGGTCCGGACCTGGCACACGTCTACTGTCAGCCACTCGTTTGTACTTTGCACCCACGCTCAGCAAGCGCTGTTTCACTCTCCTCCAAATGGATGACAGTTGTGCTCCTAGCTGGTCCTCCTCCGGAACGCCAGCAGAGCCACCCAGATGCAGAGTACAAAATTGAGGATGGTACCCGTAAACACAAAAGAACGGGGACTCCCCAGATGATTCCTGGCGGTGATTATTAATGGCAAACTCAGCCAAAGGAAGGAACATCGACCACTCCTCCTGATTGTCAGAAACAAAGCAGCGTAAATACTGCTCCAAATTCTGGTTCATACGCTCAGTCTGACCATTTGACTGAGGATGAAACGCCGAAGAATGCGACAACTTGATCCCCAGCCGTGAGCAAAATGCTTTCCAAAACTTTGCCACAAACTGAGTACCCCTATCAGACACGATGTCAGACGGGACCCCGTGAAGTCTGACCGCCTCCTGCACAAAAACCTGAGCCAGAGTCTTCGCGTTAGGCAATGAAGGCAAGGACACAAAGTGCGACATCTTTGAGAACCGATCAACAACCACCAAGATGACCGTGTTCCCAGCTGAAGAGGGCAGGTCAGTAATAAAATCCATGGAGATCTCCGTCCATGGCCTACTGGGTACCCCTAGAGGATGTAACGAGCCAGCAGGACGGGAGCGAGGCATCTTAGCCCTAGCACACGTGGTACATGCTGATACGTACGAGACCACGTCCTGTCGGATTTTGGGCCACCAAAAACGACGTGACACCAACTCCAAGGTACCCCTAACCCCTGGATGGCCAGCCAGAACAGCATCATGATGCTCACCCAACACCTTTAGGTGAAGATGGAGCGGTACAAATTATTTGTTAATGGGAAGCTCTAGTGGTACTTCCTCCTGAGCCTCGGCAATCTCAGCCTCAACCTCTGTCGTGAGATCCGAGACCACTACACCCTTTTGGAAGATGGGTACCGGATCTTTCCGAGGTTCTCCCCCCGGAAAACACCTGGACAAAGCATCCGCCTTAGTGTTCTTAGACCCAGGTCGGTACGTAACAAAAAAGTTGAACCACGTGAAAAACAATGCCCAGTGAGCCTGCCTGGGGGACAGACACTTGGCTGACTCTAAATAAAGCAGATTTTTATGGTCGGTCATAACTGTAACCTGGTGGACCGACCCCTCCAAAAAGTGTCGCCATTCCTCAAAAGCCAACTTGATAGCCAACAACTCCCTGTTGCCGATATCGTAGTTACGTTCGGCGGGCGACAGCTTCTTGGAAAAGTAGGTGCATGGACGCAACTCGCCCAAGGATAAGCCTTGTGACAGCACCGCCCCCACTCCAACCTCAGACGCATCGACTTCCACGGTAAACGGTTTTGATACGTCCGGTTGCACCAGAATGGGGGCCAAAGCAAAACTGTTCTTCAGAAATTCGAATGTGCGCACAGCAGCTTCAGGCCAGGCGGAGAAATTAGTACCCTTTTTCGTCATGTCAGTAAGTGGTTTAGCAATGGTAGAAAAATCTTTGATAAATTTTCTATAATAATTAGAAAATCCAAGGAATCGCTGGAGTGCTTTTAGGTTATCAGGCCGTTCCCAATGCAGGACCACTTGCACCTTAGCGGCGTCCATTTTAAACCCTGAAGCAGACACAATATAACCCAAGAAAGGCAACTCCTGAACCAAAAAAAACACATTTCTCCAGTTTTGCATAGAGCTTATTTTCTCTGAGTAGCTGTAACACCTGCCTCACATGCTCTAAATGAGTATAACGGTCGCATGAATAAATGAGAAGGTCATCTAGGTACACAATAACGAATTTCCCCAGTACATGCGAGAACACATCATTTATGAAATGTTGAAATACAGCAGGCGAGTTTGTCAACCCAAATGGCATCACCAAATTTTCAAAATGACCCTCAGGAGTATTAAAAGCCGTCTTCCACTCATCACCCTGACGGACTCTTATGAGGTTGTACGCCCCCTGAGGTCAAGCTTGGAAAACCACTTAGCACCAGCCACCTGGTTGAACAAATCAGGTATCAGTGGCATAGGGTATGGATCTCGAACCATAATCTGGTTTAACTCCCTGAAATCCAGACACGGGCGTAGTCCGCCATCTTTCTTCTTAACGAAGAAGAACCCCGCTGCCACCGGCGAGGACGAAGGCCTGATGTGCCCTTTGCTCAAACTCTCAGCAATGCAGTCTTTTAAAGCTTGCCTCTCAGGACCAGATATGTTAAATATCCTAGCTTTCGGCAATTTGGCCCCTGGTTTAAACCTAATAGTACAGTCATAGGGGCGATGTGGTGGCAATTCTGAGCAACCCTTCTCCGAGAACACATCTGCGAAATCCAGCAGTGACTCCGGAATGCTAGGAGTCACAGCGGACACACATGTGGCCAGGCAATTCTCCTGGCAGAATCCGCTCCACTGAATTATGTCCTGAGTTTTCCAGTCAATCACCGGGTTGTGCATAGACAACCATGGAAAACCCAGAACCATTTGTGCAGGAAGATTACTGAGCACCCTACATGTAACTTGCTCAGAATGTAGGACCCCAATGTGGAGTTTAACCTCAGCCACAAACTCAGTAATCTCCCCCTGTGGGAGTGGAGTAGCATTGATTGTGACCACCTGGATAGGATGAGGCAGTTTTTCGACCTTGAACCCGGCCGTGTGCGCAAACTCCTCATCAATGAGATGAGTGGCCGACCCACTATCCACAAAAACAGTGATTGGCAGCTCTCTGCCAGCGACCATAACTCTGGCAGGAAGCATACATTGAGAGACCACCATGGAGGATATGCATAAGCTCTGATTGGCCTCCTCCACACCCTCTGAGCTTAGTTTTCCGCCATTGCACTTTTCTTAGAAAAGAGGACAAGCATTAACATAATGCCCTTTTTTACCACAGCAAAAACAGGCTCCCTGCTTCCTGAGTGAGGGGGCTCGATGATGTGACACCCCTGCGAATTGCATAGGCTCCGTGGGCTCACCTGCAGCAACCTCACGTGCACCTATGCCCTCCCTCATAATCGGCGTCTCTTGCACCCCCTGACGCAAACGGCGATCAATGCGGACAAGACTCATAGCAGACTCTAGAGAAGCAGGAGTCTCATACATCACGAGGGCTTGTTTAACCCTTCTCGAAACCCCATGTACAAACTGACTCCGCAGCGCCGGGTCATTCCATTGTGTGTCCACCGCCCAGCGGCAAAATTCAGAACAGTAATCCGCCGCCATTCGCTCCCCCTGGTGGAGAGCGCGTATTTTAGATTCTGCTAGAGCCAATCTGTCAGGATCATCATATATAAGCCCAAGAGCAGAAAAAAAAATCTCCACTGAGTTAAATGCAGCTGAATCAGATGGTAATGACAATGCCCATGCTTGGGGGTCTCCGTTCAGTAATGACAATACCAGGCCCACATGCTGAGCGAAAATATAATTTGCAAGCCTCACGAAAAACAACAAATTTACTGCGTTCCCCAGCAAACCTCTCAGGTAAAGGAATCCTTGGCTCTGCAACTCTACCTGCATTATCAGCTTGCACATTAGATACTACAAGACCCTGTTGCTGAACTGTCCCCTTCAACTCAGTGACCTGTAAGGACAGCGCCTCCAACTGGCGGGTTATGGAAATCATGGGATCCATGGCATCCAAAATTTATTTTGGCCGATTATAATGTCATGCGGGTACTGGGTTGTATACAGCTGATTACCCGGGCCCCTGTGATATCCCTCAGACTAGGGAAAACCCTGTCTGTCCCTCTCCCAGAAATGCTTGTCTGGGCCGCCAGGCCTGACCCTGACTCCTGTTTCAGTCCTATGCTGAAACCTCCACCCGCCACCCAGTGATTAGACCACACACCAACCCCTACAGAAAGCACAGACAGGGAAAACTAAAAACGCACCACGCCGCAGACTCACAGGAAAACACTATAATGTGCACAGGGCAAAACAAATACAAATATAGGAAGGAGAAATATGACAGATATGACACCAGATATGATATTTCTTCTCCTAGACCACCACTCCAGACCGAGATCACCAGACACAAGCTATAATCGGCGATGCCCAAAGTCCAGAATGACTATTTAAAGGCCACGGGCGTGACCCAGCCTCCAACCCGATTACCAGCTAGATTAACCTTGGACAGCCTGGATAAAGTCTAGCCGGCGCCACTGAGCGTATAGTGGACGAATGTGGAATTACTGCTGTCTGTCGGACGCCCTACTGTGAATAGCGTCCGACATGACACCAACCCCATTTATAAGGCAAAAAATCCCACTTATTAAACCTGACAGGGCACACCTGTGAATTGAAAACCATTCCCGGTGACTACCTCTTGAAGTTCATCAAGAGAATGCCAATAGTGTGCAAAGCAGTCATCAAAGCAAAAGGTGGCTACTTTGAAGAACCCAGAATATAAGAAATAATTTCAGTTATTTCACACTTTTTTGTTAATTATATAATTCCACATGTGTTAATTCATAGTTTTGATGCCTTCAGTGTGAATGTACATTTTTCATGGTCATGAAAATACAGAAAAATCTTTAAATGAGAAGGTGTCCAAACTTTTGGTCTGTACTGTATATATTTAAATATTTTACATTTCAGAAATTACAAAAATGAAAATAAACCAATGCAAAAGTTTCTGCACCCTTGGGGATTTGTGTGCTCTGATAACTTTGACCAAGGAATCAGACGTTAATTACCGTATATACTCGAGTATAAGCCGAGATTTTCAGCCCACTTTTTTGGGCTGAAATTGCCCCTCTCGGCTTATACTCGAGTCATACCGGGGGTCGGCAGGGGAGGGGTAGCGGGGGCTGTCTAAAAATACTCACCTAGTCCAGGCGCGGTCCCTGCTTCCCCAGCGCCAGCAGCAGCAGCTTCAGCGTCTTCCTGCACTGAGCGGTCACATGATCCCGCTCATTGCAGTAAATGAATATTCGGCTCCACCTCCCATAGGGGTGGAGCCGCCTATTCATTACTGTAATCAGCGGGACCATGTGACCGCTGAGTACAGGATGAAGCGCTGCGGCGTCGGAGAAGCAGGATCTACACAGCGGCAGGACCAGGTGAGTATACGGGGAGGGGAGCGCAGCGCTGCGCGATAGTCACCTGCTCCTCGTTCCGGGCGCCGATCTGTCTCCAGCAGTGACGCTGAGGTCAGAGGGCGTGGTGACGTGGTCAGTGCGCGCCCTCTGCTGAACGTCAGTGCTTGAGACAGATCGGCGCCCGGAACGAGGAGCAGGTGACTATTGAAAGTGCCGGGGGCCTGAGCGACGGAGAGGTGAGTATGTGATTTATTTTTTTTATCGCAGCAAATGGGGCAAGTGTCTGTATGGAGCATCTATGGGGCCATAACGTTCCTGCAGCACTATATGGGGCCATAACATTCCTGCAGCACTATATGGGGCCATAACGTTCCTGGAGCACTATATGGGGCCATAACATTCCTGCAGCACTATATGGGGCCATAACATTCCTGCAGCACTATATGGGGCCATAACATTCCTGCAGCACTATATGGGGCCATAACATTCCTGCAGCACTATATGGGGCCATAACATTCCTGCAGCACTATATGGGGCCATAACATTCCTGCAGCACTATATGGGGCCATAACGTTCCTGCAGCACTATATGGGGCCATAACGTTCCTGCAGCACTATATGGGGGCCATAACGTTCCTGCAGCACTATATGGGGTCATAACATTCCTGCAGCACTATATGGGGCAATAACGTTTCTGCAGCACTATATGGGGTCATAACATTCCTGCAGCACTATATGGGGCAATAACGTTTCTGCAGCACTATATGGGGCCATAACGTTTCTGCAGCACTATATGGGGCCATAACGTTTCTGCAGCACTATATAGGGGCCATAACATTCCTGCAGCACTATATGGGGCCATAACATTCCTGCAGCACTATATGGGGCAATAACGTTTCTGCAGCACTATATGGGGCCATAACGTTTCTGCAGCACTATATGGGGCCATAACATTCCTGCAGCACTATATGGGGCCATAACATTCCTGCAGCACTATATGGGGCCATAACATTCCTGCAGCACTATATGGGGCCATAACATTCCTGCAGCACTATATGGGGCCATAACGTTCCTGCAGCACTATATGGGGGCCATAACGTTCCTGCAGCACTATATGGGGTCATAACATTCCTGCAGCACTATATGGGGCAATAACATTTCTGCAGCACTATATGGGGTCATAACATTCCTGCAGCACTATATGGGGCAATAACGTTTCTGCAGCACTATATGGGGCCATAACGTTTCTGCAGCACTATATGGGGCCATAACGTTTCTGCAGCACTATATAGGGGCATAATGTTTGTGCAGCACTATATGGGGCAAGTGTCTGTATGGGGCCATAATTAACGTTTGTAGGGCACTATGGCATATGGGGCAAGTGTCTGTATGGAACATCTTATAGGGCCATAACGTTTGTGCAGCACTATAAGGGGCAAATATCTTTATAGAGCATCTTATGGGGCCATAATCAGCATTTGTGCAGCATTATATTGGGCAAATGTGTCTATGGAGCATCTTATGGGGCCTTTATTAACCTTTATGCAGGATTATATGGGGCATATTTTAATATGGAACATCTTATGGGGCCATAATGAACAGTATGGAGCATTATATGGGGCTCCTGATTCAATATGGATATTCAAAGACACTTAACCTACTGATGTCTCAATTAATTTTACTTTTATTGGTATCTATTATTACTTTTGACATTTACCGGTAGCTGCTGCATTTTCCCCCCTAGGCTTATACTCGAGTCAATAAGTTTTCCCAGTTTTTTGTGGCAAAATTAGGGGGGTCGGCTTATACTCGAGTATATACGGTAGCCTGTTAGGGTTATGGCTTGTTCACTATCAATAGGAAAGGCCAGGTGATGACAATTTCCCAGGTTTATAAAAACCCAGCCTCCTTTAACTGTTTGCCAAAAAACAGCAGCCATGGGTACTTGTCCGTACAGTAGCTGTATAACACAATGAAAATTAAACTGGTGAAGGCCCACAAAGCAGGAAAAGACTATAAGATAGCAAAGCATTTTCAAGTTTCCCTTTCTTCATGTAAGGCCATGTGCACACGTTCAGTATTTCTCGCGTTTTTTTCGCTTTTTTTTGCTATAAAAAGGTGATAAAAACGCGAAAAAAAACGAAAAAATGCTTACATATGCCTCCTATTATTTACAGTGAATTCTGCATTTCTTATGCAAATGTTGCATTTTTTTCCGCGAAAAAATCGCATCGCGGAAAAAAAAGCAACATGTTCATTAAATTTGCGGAATTGCGGTGATTCCACACACCTAGGAATGCATTGATCTGCTTACTTTCCGCATGTGGCTGTGCACACCATGCGGGAAGTAAGCAGATCATGTGCGGTTGGTACCCAGGGTGGAGGAGAGGAGGACTGGGCACCATATAATTGGTAAAAAAAAATAATTAAAATAAAAAATTGTGATATACTCACCTTCGATGGCCCCCGGAGTCTTCCCACCTCTCAGCGGTGCATGCTGTCGCTTCCGTTCCTATAGATGGTGTGGTGAAGGACCTGCGTTGACGTCGCGGTCTTGTGATTGGTCATCGAAGGTCCTGCACACACACACCATCTATAGGAACGGACGCCGCTGAGGAGATCGGCTGTCTGCAGGTGAGTATAACCATTTTTTTAATTATTTTTAAGCATTCTATCTTTTACTATTGATGCTGCATAGGCAGCATCTATAGTAAAAAGTTGGTCACACTTGTCAAACACTATGTTTGTCAAGTGTGACCAACCTGTCAGTCAGTTTTCCAAGCGATGCTACAGATCGCTTGGAAAACTTTAGCATTCTGCAAGCTAATTTCGCTTGCAAAATGCTAAAAAAAAAACGCGAAAAAAACGGGAAAAAAAAAATCGCAAAAAAAAAATGCTGATTTCTTGCAGAAAATTTCCGGTTTTCTTAAGGAAATTTCTGCAAGAAATCCTGACGTGTGCACATACCCTAAATGTAATTAAGAAATGGCAGTTAACATTAACATTGAAGATCAAGATAAGATCTGGAACAGCAAGCAAGAGTCAGAAGTATGCAAAATAACATCTAAACAAGCCTGATGCATTTTGAAAACAAGTCTTGTGGACCGTCTGGCCACAATGATCAAAGATCAAAATAGCAGTGCATGCAAGACGACCCAGGAATCTCACAGAACTGGAAGAATATTTCAAGGAAGGATGGATGAAAATTCCTCAATCAAGAATTAAAAGGCACTTGTCTGGCTACAAAAGTGTTTACACGGTGTGATACTTTCAAAAGGGGATGCTACTAGTTACTAACCATGCAGGATGCTCAAACTTTTGCATTTTTTTAAACTTTAAAAGATGAAAGATATATTTCTTTGCCTAAAATACAAACTTGTCATCTTTAACTTTAGTCCTTTTAGACATCATTTAATTTTTAACTTGCTTAACTGTTCACAATAACAGTAATTATGACCACGGGTGCCAAAACTTTTACATTCTAATGTATGTCTGATACTGTACAGTAGCTCCTGTCCTGCACTCCAGAGCGTAATAACCTGCAAACACTCATCCCTGACTAGTCAGCTCTATGGAACTAAGCACCCCAAGCATGATTTCCCAGGTGATAAGTGCGGTAAAGTAATGGTATAGCTCCCGCTTCCTCTTGAAATGTGAGTCCAAATCAAATGTATATCCTTGAAGGAATTGCAGTCAATACACTTCAGCAACAATCAATATTTCACAGAGCAGTCAGGGTTCATTGTTAATAACTTAGCCACATAAAAGCATGAGGCAGTTCTGCTGAAAAGTTAGAAAACGTAAGACTGCACCTAAGACATGACCGCAATACTGAGCCGCAGAATTCTTACTGTATCTAGTATAGGCCAAATTCCCACATTGCTCATAGAGAATGCAGCCCTGGTCCAAAGAGGAAGTAATGTAACGAGTCCTGGGGCTCCCCACCATGCATGATTGACAGGGCTTTCCCTATACAAAAAAAGGGTGAGAAATATCCGTCTTTCAATTTAAGCTGGGTAAGAGACACCCCACTGACTGTACTGCACATTCCCAGCTCATAAACAATATCTTCCCTAAAGTCCATCATATCTGTTTCATGCTGTCTATATCTTGACCAGGATAAGTCTCAGGTGCCGAAACCCGAATTTTTAATCCCTGTGTCACTTACAGGACTGCGTGGTGCGGGTTTGATTAAAAACTGTCCAATCTGCTACAGATTTTCCAGTTCTCTGAATGTTAAAGGGAACCAGTCACCAGGTTTGGCTGATAAGAGATGCAGTCATCACCTTTCAGGGCTGATATACAGCATTCTAGAATGCTGTACATCTGCCCCCAACCAGACCTGTAAGAGAAGAAAAATAACTTATTATACTCACCTGCGTCCAGTCAGGTGGCTGTCGCTCTTCTTGGTCCTGTGCCTCCCTTGTTCTTGCGATGCCGCCCTCCTGCATGCTTCATGGGGATGACGCGTCTCCTTGGTACCGCAATCCTGCGCAGGCGTACTTCTCTGCCCTGTTGAGTGCAGAGCAAAGTACTGCAGTGCGCAGGTGTTAGGAAAGGTCAAAGAACCCCGGTGCATGCGCACTGCAGTACTTTGCTCTGCCCTCAATAGAGCAGAGAAGTACGCCTGCGCAGGAGTGCTGTGCCGAGGAGACTGTGTGGATGATTAAGGGACACGTCATCCACATGGAGCAAGCAGGACAACGGCATCGCAAGAAGATGGGAGACGCCGGAACAAGACCGGCGACACCCATTGGACCGGACCGCCCCATAGGTGAGTACAGTATAATAAAAGTTAGTTTTATTCTCTTGCAGGTTGGGTTGGGGGCAGATATAAAGCATTATAGAAAACTATATCAGCCCTGAAAGGCGATGGCCATTTATCTTATCGGCCAAACCTGGTGACAGGTTCACTTTAAGCTGAGTAAAACCTGCCCACACCCCTGATTGGCAGATTTATGTGTACATAAGCAGAAAGCTGCCAATCAGTGATGGGGTGGAGTTATCTGGAGCTCATGCCTATGGAGGACTACTAATAATAAGCAAAAGTGCTCGGATAAAGTGTTAATCCCATGCTCTGGTGCTACCCAAGTGTCTTTGGCGTGCTCGGATAATATGTTTGAGACCCCCATAGGGACATCTGTTTGTTATGCAATCTTGGCATGTGTTGCGAATGTTGAACAGCAGCGAGGACTTGAACATATTTTTCAAGCACGCTGAAGACACTAGGTTAGCATCCGAACATGCTCAGATAACACCTTTTCCAAGTACGTTCACGCATCAATAATGACAACCTGGTTTACTAGTCCTCCAGTGATAATCTCCTGCTAATAAAATTGTTATTCTATGAAAACTATACTATGCAGCCCGTTAGTGATACATCGTTGTCTATATATCATACTGCTTTCAGATTAGGTGGCAAAAATCTAGTGATAGAGTCCCTTTAATACATTTGGGGCACTATGGACAGTCCCAGCTTCACCTGGCCCCTTTAAAAAAAAAAAAAAAGAAAGGTATGGTGCAGATGCTATTTTTGTCACCTTCCAAATAACCTCATCAGATTTTCCTATCTGAATCCTTTGCAGATTATTCTAATGATATTTTAAGTTCGAAAGAAACAATCGTGTATGATACAAATGTACAAATGTGGTCAACAAATAAAACAATCTAGAACACATAAGATTCAACCTTGATATCACTAAGAAACTCTAGGTTCAGTAAGTGCCCGTTTGGATAATCTTGATAATCACACTTTTTGCAGATCTTTCTGTCATGTCTATAATTTATAAAAGTATACCGAGGAAGCACAAAAGTACTAGCAGTTTGAGGTCATTATCTACGGAAAGTGATAGATCTCCAGCTCTCTTATAGACAGATTACAGAAAAGAATAGACTGAAGAAGAAGACCCCAAATAATCTAAATAAAAATGATAGTTAATGCTCTCAGTGAAGCTGAAAAATGCTGAAAGAACTGACATGATTCAGAGCTGAAACTGCTTCAAATCTGCTAAGAAAAAAAGCAACATGTGCATGAGATTTAAAAAATATCAATCTCTTTGGTGGGACATTACCGGAAGTCTCATGCACATATTGATGTATTGATGATTTTTTTTTCCTTGCAGACTGAAGCATTTTCATATCTGCAGCATGTCAATTCTTTCACTGTTTTGGGCCGTTTTTCAACGATTCTAATGAATGGAGAGGGAAAATTAATCGAAAACACATGCAAAAAATGCTTTGAAAATGTAGCAGAAATGCAAGCATTTTTTCTGCCAAAACTTCTGGAATGTCTGCAGCAAACAATGAATGCAAAGGCATAATCTTCAAAGAGCTGCCATGCAGGGAAGGCAGAGAGCCAAGGCTGCCAATCCAAGCAAGGTGATGAGGCTGCTAAATTGCATAACAATTAGCCATAGCCCCCAACTGTCCCAGATTCAGAGGCCCCAATTTGAGGGCTTTGTCCTGGCTTCTATTACTCATCCTCACGCTAATGTCTTCATGGCTTCTCACTTTTCATGTGATCGGATCTACCCGGGACTCAAACTCCCGTCTGTATGTTCTCATGCAGAAGCTCTAGCTTCATAATGATAAACATGAGAGAATTTGGTAATCTTGAGATTTATTGCAGGCAGTGAATCCAAAAGCAGATTATACAAGTACATTATATACAGTCTATTTCTTTGTACTCCCATACTGAGGTGAAGAAAAAAAAGTCAGATTTATTTGTTCCTATAAAACTACTAACAATTATAAAAAGCAATTACAAAAATTTTCTCTTTTTTTGTGAGTCTCCCAAGATCTCAAACCCACAACCATCAACATTACAGGCAGGAAGCAAAGCTACTGAGCCACAGGCTCTGGTGATGCTACTGGGAGAATTTTGTATTCTTGATCAGTATGGCAGGCTGTGACTCCTTTTGGTATCTGTTGAGTTGTGTTATTCAGTAACGTCTTTATGGTCTGTACAAGTCCCCTCTAAAATGTAAAGTGATGTGGAATATGTTGGTGCTATAGAAATAAAAATTATTATTAATCTTCAGCAATTTTCTCATAGCATTTTTTCAGGCTCCACATAGAAGACCTGTACTTACAAAGTACAATAAAATATAGCTTTTATTAATCACACTAGATGGTGGCCCGATTCTAACGCATCGGGTATTCTAGAATATGTATGTAGTTTATTTATGAAGATTTCAGAATAATGCAATGAATACACAGGATTCGGCCGGCCAGGCGTGACCAATTAGCGAAATGTGGTTCAAATCCCGCGCCAATTCGCAGCTGGACTGCGTCTGTCGCTGATAGTTCGCGGCCGGGCGCAACCAATCAGTGAAGCAGGCCAGTTTTTGAGGGACCCAGGCGAAAGAGTCTCACAGCCCATGAAGCATATAACACAGCCCACATAGTATATAGCACAGCCCACGTAGTATATAGCACAGCCACGTAGTATATAGCACAGCCCACGTAGTATATAACACAGCCCACCCAGTATATAACACAGCCCACGCAGTATTTAACACAGCCCACGCAGTATATAACACAGCCCACGCAGTATACAACACAGCCCACCCAGTATATAACACAGCCCACGTAGTATATAGCACAGCCCACGTAGTATATAGCACAGCCGACGCAGTATATAACACTGCCCACATAGTATATAGGAATGTGGGCACCATATCCCTGTTAAAAAAAGAATTAAAATAAAAAATAGTTATATGCTCACCTTCCGAAGGTCCCCAGATCCAGCCCAGGCCTTTAGCAATGCTCCTCACGACACTCTGTTCCCAGTATTGCCTTGTGGCAATAACCCATGATGATGTAGCGGTCTCGCGTGACCTGTACGTCATCTGGGATCATTGCCGCAATGCATTCTAGGGATCGGAGTGTCGCGAGGAGCAGGAAAAGCTGCCGCGGACGCCGAAGTTGAGAATATAATAATTTTTTCTTTTTTACTATTTTTAACATTATAGGTTTTTACTATTGATGCTGCATAGGCATCATCAATAGTAAAAAGTTGGTCACTTACAGGGTTAATCTCAGTGTTAATGGACTGCGTTACACCGTGTTATGCCGCGGTGTAACGCAGTCCGTTTAACGGACTGCTAAAACCTTATGTGGCCGCTGACTGGAGGGGAGTATGGAGGGGGGGACTGACTGGAGGGGAGTAGGGAGGGGCCAATTCGCAGCTGGACTGTACCTGTAACTGATTAGTCGCACCCAGCCGGCCGCGATTAATCAGCGACGCAGGATTTCCGTGACAGACAAACACACAGACAAAGAGACAGAAGTGGACCTTAGACAATTATATATATAGATTAAAATTACAAATAAATAACGAGAACAACCACCAACAACAAATCTTATAGAGGAACAAAAACTGGGACAGCATCTCACCCTATTCAATCACCATCATATCCCCTACCTTGCTGAGGAGGTTGGCTCTCTACAAATGTGCAAATAGTACCCCCGCTCATTGACGGCTGATCTTCCTGCGCTAGTTTTTATGAGAGACAACAAAATTCCCAGTATATCAAATGTATGCTATATTAATGGCATCACACCACTATTTCAACAAATAAAGTGCCAAGTGCATCTTTATATAGCAATTTATATACTGATCCCATGTACTTTTGGAATGTTAGGACAGAAATGAGATACATAAACCAATAAAACTCACATTCAGCCAGTAACAGTCTAACCAACCCTAAGGAAATTTGATAGTGAAAAATTAGTTTTACCATATATACTTAAAGTCTATTACCAAAATCATTCAATTAGTTGTAATTAAAATATTTTATCAGTTAAGACCGAATTCGGTCCTTTGTTCATAGACATTTAGCTTTTTTTCCCTGAATTTCTCCCACTTCCACCACCCCCGTGATATCACCTCCTGCCAGTGAAGAAAGAAATAGTAAATGGGCATGGATTGGGGCATGAACAAAATTTGCTTTGATTTGCATTACTTGTCTTTTTCTGTTCTTCTAAAGTTGGGAAATATGCATTAGCATCTGTCATGCTGCTGCAGTGCAGTATAGTGCAACCTCCACCAGGGGAGCTTGAGAGAGAAGTAAGACTGCACACACAGAGCAGCAGCACAGACGCCACCAAGTGGCGAGAGAGTGGTCAGGACAAGCTGAGTCAAAAAACTGTTAGAAGCAGAAGTACCAATAGTAGCAGCAGTATACGTGGTCAGGAACAAGCCAGGGGTTCAGCAACGGTCAGAAGCAGATAAGACAAAGAAAGAAGGCAGAAGCGAGTCCGAATATGAGCCAAGTAAAAAAAAACAGAGAATCAAGCCAACAAACAGGAAAACATTGGGAAAAGGTTAGACAGAGGGAGTCAACAGACACTGGGCAAGTCAGGGATCACAGCAGGACAGATCAAGAGCTACCAGAGTCAGGTTCACACGCCGAAGGCAGAACTATAGCTGGCACCGCCAGCTGGATGCATTGGAGCTAAATAGCACCCCTGAATCCAGAATGAGGCAGAGCAAAGTTAACCCTTGACATGATCCACCCAGAAAAAGGGCAGACAGGATTAAACCTTGGAACAGATCATGACAGTACCCTCCTCTCAAAGGGAGGCCACCGGACCCCCAGGTTTCCAGGTTGACGTGCATGAAATGCCCGAACCATTCGATCAGCATGGGCAGATCGTGCCAGGACCCAAGATCGATCCTCAGGACCGTAACCCCTCCAATGGACCAAATACTGAAGTGAACTACCGACCATGTGAGAATCCACAATCCGTTCCACTTCATACTCGGTCTGACCATCCACAGAGACAGGAGGCAGAGGGGATGGAGGCCCAACAGAGGATGGTACAAATTACTTAAGGGACTTATGGAACACATTGGGGATCTGAAGCGACGGAGGAAGCTGTAAGCGAAAGGCAACTGGATTGACCACCTCAATCTCGTGAGGACCAATAAACCTGGGACCTAACTTAACAGAAGGAACCTTAAAATGAATGTTCTTGGTAGACAACCACACCTTATCTTCTACCAGGAATATAGGTCCTACAGACCGTCGCTTATCCGCAAAAAGTTTATGTTTGCCTTGAGCCTCCCCAATGTTTTTCTGGATCTCCCTCCACACCTCCTCCAATCGTTGCACTGCCGTATCAGCCCCTGGACATCCTGAATCCAGCCTGGAAAAATTGCCAAAATGGGGGTGAAAACCATAGTTACAGAAGAATGGAGAGGTGCCCGTGGACTGGTTAATCCGATTGTTAAATGCAAACTCAGCCACGGGCAACAAAGAACACCAATCATCCTGCTGAGATATAGCAAGACACCTCAAAATCTTTTGAAGAGACTGATGGGTCCTCTTTGCCTGACCGTTGGTCTCAGGATGGTAAGCAGAGGAGAAGGTCAAGCAAATATCCAATCTTTTACAAAATGCCCTCCAAAATTTGGACACAAATTGTACCCCTCTATCAGAAACCACATTCAAAGACACGCCATGCAGCCATACAACATGCTCAACAAACCGCTTAGATAGTGTATCAGCATTAGGCAGTCCTGCCAGAGGTACAAAATGTGCTTGTTTACTGAATCTGTCAACCACTACCCAGATTACAGTTTTGCCATTAGAAGGAGGGAGATCAGTGATAAAATCCATGGACAAATGAGTCCAATGTCTATCCGGAATTGGCAATGGCACCAAATCCCCGGCTGGTCGGTTATGGGAGCTCTTAGCACGGGCATAGGTATCACAAGCAGACACAAACACAGTGATCTCAGAGCTCATGGAGGGCCACCAAAACAGCCCAGCAATGGCTTTCTGAGTGGCTGAGATTCCCGGGTGTCCATTGAGAGCAGAATCGTGGAACTCCCAGAGAACCCTCAACCGGTACTGAACCAGGACAAAGGGCTTATTGTCAGGCAAAGAGGGAGGAGAAAGAGACTGAGCCTTCCGAATCTCTTGCTTCAATTCAGAGGATACCCCCCTGCAACAACCACCCCGTGCTGAAGAATGGAAAAAGGAGGTTCGGGGGGTGATATCGGATCAAAACTGCGAGATAAGGCATCCGCCTTGACATTCTTGGAACCAGGCCGAAAAGTGATTGAAAAATGAAAACGAGAGAAAAAAAGCGACCACCTAGCCTGTCTAGGAGTTAACCGTTTGGCAGATTCAATATAAGACAAGTTCTTGTGGTCCATAATCACCGTGATCCAATGAACCACCCCCTCAAAAAAAAGCCTCCATTCTTCAAAAGCCACTTTTATGGCCAATAACTGCAGTTTACCAACGTCATAGTTGCTCTCGGCAGAAGAAAACTTCCAGGAAAAAAAGGCACATAGTCTTAAATTGTTCAAAGTAACGGGTCCCTGAGACAACACCGCCCTTACTCCCACCTCTGATGCATCCACCTTTACAATGAATGGTTCAGATGGATCGGGCTGAACCAATACAGGAGCTGAATAGCACACCTGAACCCAGAATGAGGCAGAGCAAAGTTGACCCTTGACATGATCCGCCCGGAAAAAGGGCAGACAGAAGTAAACCCTGGAACAGATCATGACAGCATCTCTACCATTTCCTTAAAATATGCTATGAATTATACACGGCAAGAGGTTTCAAACTCAAATTAAATGTATATATATTTAAACTCTTTAAGAAATATTCTGCAATGTCGGGTTTGATAGAAAATAGAGTATGGGAATGTGCACCATTGTTTAAAGTGGTGAAACTTTTTTTAAAAATATTATTATTATTTGGATATATTGGATAATCTGGAAAAATACATCTAAATATATGTAATCTTGATCTATTTTGCTCCACAAAAATGCAATAAAAAATGTAATCATAAAAAATGCACTCAGATTTAATTGGAGTTAGCAAAGTTTGAGTCACAAACAACCCTCAAAGATAAAAACAAAACCTTCATTCACAACAGGGCAATTGGTCATTAAACTCATGCCCTTTCTGAACCAAGTGTCCTTCATAATGATGATTAAGCCTTATCCTAGTGAAGATCCCGATGCTGCACTGGACATTGTAATCAATCACAAAGCCGGTTAATGTTTTCTGGCACTTATTAATCCTCTGTGTCCAAACAAAAAGATTTTCCTTTAAACAAATGCATTCATAGAAAGGTGAACTTCGCACTTTGTTATGTCGACTCATTAAGACAAATTAGAAAACTGTTTAGTTTGCTCTCTGCTCCCCAAATCTCTTTCTACAGCCCAGCAGTGACCCAAAGACTGGACAATAAAATCCACGTTAAAGGCTACTGTCAGGTCCACTCAAGAAACGCATTCAGGTATTGTCTTATGCGTTACAGCTTAAGGGAGCAAATTGCCTTTTCAGGACACCAGAGCTTTTCTATTGGCAAGGGACAAGTCATGGAAGTAAAAGGTCAAGATAAGCAGCATTGTCATCGCTTAGTGCTGAGTAAACATAAAAACTGTTTAAAACCTTAGGGTACCGTCACACATTGAAATTTCCATCGCTACGACGTTACGATTCGTGACGTTCTAGCGATATCGTTACGATATCACTGTGTCTGACACGCTACTGCGATCAGACACCCTGCTGAGAATCGTACGTCGTAGCAGATCGTTTGGAACTTTCTTTCGTCGCTTGATCACCCGCTGACATCGCTGGATCGTTGTGTGTGACAGCGATGTCTTCGCTTGTAACCAGGGTAAACATCGGGTAACTAAGCGCAGGGCCGCGCTTAGTAACCCGATGTTTACCCTGGTTACAAGCGTAAACGTAAAAAAACAAACCGTACATACTCACCCGTCGGTGTCCTTCAGGTCCCTTGCCGTCTGCTTCCTGCTCTGAGTGCCGGCCGGAAAGTGAGAGCAGATCACAGCGGTGCTGCGCTCTGCTCTCACTGTACGGCTGCACTCAGAGCAGGAAGCAGACGGCAAGGGACCTGAAGGACACCGACGGGTGAGTATGTACTGTTTGTTTTTTTACGTTTACACTGGTAACCAGGGTAAACATCGGGTTACTAAGCGCGGCCCTGCGCTTAGTTACCCGATGTTTACCCTGGTTACCCGGGGACTTCGGCATCGCTCCAGCGCCGTGATTGCAACGTGTGACCGCAGTCTACGACGCTGGAAAATTTCAATGTGTGACGGTACCCTTACACATTTAGTTAATATTTAAACAACATTAAAAAGCCCTCTAAACTCAAAGGAAAAAAGTAAAACTTGAGAAACATTCAGTACTTATAAATATGCAAATACATTTTGTGATTCATACAGCGGCTCATCAACGGTCCAGAAGTTCCACGACAGTCTAAAAAGTAGGCACTTTTCCACTACCATTGAAAAAAAATTGATGCATCCTAGATCATTATCATGACTGTGAATACCATCATTTTATCGGTCACAGGTGTAGTGTATTTGTACAAAATGAGGGTTTTGACTTGTATTATTTTCCATTAGAATGTGTGAATATCAATGCAAAACCACTGTCACAGAGTTACCGCAACAGAGCAGTACCAGAAGAACACATCTCATAGCTGAGAAGAAGCACTTCTCCTGTGTATTAAAGGTGTTTGTTTTCTTCCAGCAGGACAGGGGTTAATAAGCCATGTGGAAATCCCTGCTTTCTGCTGTGTTCGGTTAACCACTCCTGTCTCTTATAAAAGCTAGGCCTTCTGGTCAGATCCTTGTCTGAGATAGCACTTGCTTGATAGATCTGGAGTAGTGAGGAGCTGGTGTTTGGAGATACTGGAGGAATTTATTGTGCGACAGTTGTATGGTTTGTATGCTTGGTAATTCCTCATCCTTACCTGCCTTATTTACTTCCCTCGTCCTTCACACGCTGGTGAATACCTCTGTTACTTGTGAGAGCATATTTTGTGTGAGTGGAGTTTTCTTTTACCCTTGTCTTAGTTCCCCTGTTTGTCAGGTTGGTGTACTGCGGTACACGGTAGCGCCTCTCTTCCCCGGGTGGGGAGGGGGACAGACGCAGGGTTGCAGTAAGGAGCAAGGGCGGAGGCCCAGGCATCCTCGCCATCTGAGGTATCCTGGGGAACAGGGCGAGTTAGGGCGCTCCCTAGAGCTAGGGCCAGGAAAGGTGCCCCTGGTCCCAGTTTACTCGCCAGTCCAATCGTAACAACCACTGAGAGGTTCAAATGTGGCATATTTTCCACAGCATATTTGGCGTGTAAAATACACTGAGTTTTACGGTACCAGCATAATTGGTAAGATTTCAGAAATATTATGCACACCATATTTTTTCTTGCACGTATTTTTGTGCATTTTACAAAGAGCCAGCAGAAGACAACCTCTCTCAGATTAATTCAAGTGCCAATAGCAGTTTTCATGGGTTGATGGACATAAACCTATTCAACCTTGCTTGTGATTACGCTGTGGATTTTCATCTTATTGCATAGCCATCTGATGTATGTGCCTAGGAGGAGGCAGATGCTTTGTTCACATCTTCACTAGTTATTTACATATTTCTATTCTTTTATGGAACGAGAAATACAAAAAAGATGGTAGTGCCAGAACACAGGCATAAGGAAACTAAAAGGCACCCAACTGAGGTGGGTGGAACGATTTGCTGGACTACTGTTGTGAATTTGGATTCTGGGCTCCCCCGGTGGCTACTGGTGGAATTGAACTGGTGTCTTCATCTTCTCTGTTCACCTGTTCCCATCAAGATGTGGGAGTCGCTATATAACCTTGCTGCTCTGTTAGTTGCTTGCCGGTCAACAATGTTATCAGAAGCCTCTCTGTGCTTGTTCCTGCTCCTAGACAACTACTAGATAAGTTGGACTCTTGTCCATGTTTGTTTTTGCATTTTGTTCCAGTTCACAGCTGTAGTTTCGTTACTGTGTCTGGAAAGCTCTTGTGAACGGGAATTGCCACTCTGGTGTTATGAGTTAATGCCAGAGTTTTAAAGTAATTTCTGGATGGTGTTTTTGATAGGCTTTTCAGCTGACCATGAAAGTGCCCTTTCTGTCTTCTGCTATGTAGTAAGTGGACCTCAAATTTGCTAAACCTATTTTCATACTACGTTTGTTATTTCATCTCAACTCACCGCCAATACATGTGGGGGGCCTCTGTCTCCTTTCGGGGTATTTCTCTAGAGGTGAGCTAGGACTAATATTTTCCTCTGCTAGCTTTATTTAGTCCTCCGGCTGGGCTGGGCATCTAGAATCAACGTAGGCATGCTACCCGGCCACTGCTAGTTGTGCGTTAGGTTTAGTTCATGGTCAGCTCAGTTCCCATCTTCCAAGAGCTAGTTCCTATATATGCTTATGCTATGTTCTCTTGCCATTGAGATCATGACAGTTTGACCAGCCCGCAAAGTGTTAATTGTTTGGGCTGAAGCAGGAGAAAAAGAAGTGTTGAAGGGAAATTTTTTTTTTTTCCCCTCAGAGTTTTGCTGCCTAGCCCTTAATTGCTGTCTAGCTGCTTCTTACCTCCTCTTAACCCTTGAATGGCTCTGTGTCCACCTGTTTGTAATGGATCTTCAGAGTGTAACTGCAGGTTTGAATAATCTCGCCACGAAGGTACAAAATTTGCAAGATTTTGTTTGTCATGCACCTGTATCTGAGCCGAGAATTCCTTTGCCGGAATTTTTCTCGGGGAATAGATCTGGGTTTCAGAATTTTCGAAATAATTGCAAATTATTTTTGTCCCTGAAATTTCGCTCTGCCGGAGACCCTGCACAGCAGGTCAGGATTGTGATTTCCTTGCTCCGGGGCGACCCTCAAGACTGGGCTTTTTCATTGACACCAGGGGATCCTGCGTTGCTCAATGTGGATGCGTTTTTTCTGGCCTTGGGGTTGCTTTATGACGAACCTCATTTGGAGCTTCAGGCAGAAAAAACTTTGATGTCCCTATCTCAGGGGCAAGATGAAGCGGAAATTTACTGCCAAAGATTCCGTAAATGGTCTGTGCTTACTCAGTGGAATGAGTGCGCCCTGGCGGCGACTTTCAGAGAGGGTCTCTCTGATGCCATTAAGGATGTTATGGTGGGGTTCCCTGTGCCTGCGGGTCTGAATGAGTCCATGACAATGGCTATTCAGATCGATAGGCGTTTGCGGGAGCGCAAACCAGTGCACCATCTGGCGGTGTCCACTGAGAAGTCGCCAGAGAGTATGCAGTGTGATAGAATTCTGTCCCGAAGCGAGCGGCAGAATTTTAGACGGAAAAATGGGTTGTGTTTCTATTGTGGTGATTCTACTCATGTTATATCAGCATGCTCTAAGCGCACTAAAAAGCTTGGTAAATCTGTTTCCATTTGCACCTTACCGTCTAAATTTATTCTATCTGTGACCCTGATTTGCTCTTTGTCATCTATTACCACGGACGCCTATGTCGACTCTGGCGCCGCTTTGAGTCTTATGGATTGGTCCTTTGCCAAACGCTGTGGGTATGATTTAGAGCCTTTGGAGACTCCTATTCCTCTGAAGGGGATTGACTCCACCCCATTGGCTAATAATAAACCACAATACTGGACACAAGTAACTATGCGTATTAATCCGGATCACCAGGAGATTATTCGCTTTCTGGTGCTGTATAATCTACATGATGATTTGGTGCTAGGATTGCCTTGGCTGCAATCTCACAACCCAGTCCTCGACTGGAGAGCTATGTCTGTGTTGAGCTGGGGATGTAAGGGGGCTCATGGGGATGTACCTGTGGTTTCCATTTCATCATCCATTCCCTCTGAAATTCCTGAGTTCCTGTCTGACTATCGTGACGTCTTTGAAGAATCCAAGCTTGGTTCGTTACCTCCGCACCGAGAGTGCGATTGTGCCATAGATTTAATCCCGGGTAGTAAATACCCAAAGGGTCGTTTATTTAATCTGTCTGTGCCTGAACATGCTGCTATGCGAGAATATATAAAGGAGTCCTTGGAAAAGGGACATATTCGTCCATCGTCATCTCCCTTAGGAGCCGGTTTTTTCTTTGTGTCAAAAAAAGACGGCTCTTTGAGACCATGTATTGATTATCGGCTTTTGAATAAAATCACTGTTAAATATCAATACCCATTGCCGTTGCTGACTGATTTGTTTGCTCGCATAAAGGGGGCCAAGTGGTTCTCTAAGATTGACCTTCGTGGGGCGTATAATTTGGTGCGAATCAGGCAGGGGGATGAGTGGAAAACCGCATTTAATACGCCCGAGGGCCACTTTGAGTATTTAGTGATGCCTTTTGGTCTTTCAAATGCTCCGTCAGTTTTCCAGTCCTTTATGCATGATATTTTTCGCGATTATTTGGATAAATTTATGATTGTGTATCTGGATGATATTCTGATTTTTTCGGATGACTGGGACTCTCATGTCCAGCAAGTCAGGAGGGTTTTTCAGGTTTTGCGGTCTAATTCTTTGTGTGTGAAGGGTTCGAAGTGTGTTTTTGGGGTACAGAGGATTTCCTTTTTGGGATATATTTTTTCCCCCTCTTCCATTGAAATGGATCCTGTCAAGGTTCAAGCTATTTGTGATTGGACGCAGCCCTCTTCTCTTAAGAGTCTTCAGAAATTTTTGGGCTTTGCTAACTTTTATCGTCGATTTATTGCTGGTTTTTCGGATATTGCTAAGCCATTGACCGATTTGACTAAGAAGGGTGCTGATGTTGCTGATTGGTCCCCTGATGCTGTGGAGGCCTTTCGGGAGCTTAAGCGCCGTTTTTCCTCTGCCCCTGTGTTGCGTCAGCCTGATGTTGCTCTACCTTTTCAGGTTGAGGTCGACGCTTCTGAGATCGGAGCTGGGGCAGTGTTGTCGCAGAAAAGTTCTGACTGCTCCGTGATGAGGCCTTGTGCCTTCTTTTCCCGTAAATTTTCGCCCGCTGAGCGGAATTATGATGTTGGGAATCGGGAGCTTTTGGCCATGAAGTGGGCTTTTGAGGAGTGGCGCCATTGGCTTGAGGGGGCCAGACATCAGGTGGTGGTATTGACTGACCACAAAAATTTGATTTATCTTGAGACCGCCAGGCGCCTGAATCCTAGACAGGCGCGCTGGTCATTATTTTTCTCTCGGTTTAATTTTGTGGTGTCATACCTACCGGGTTCTAAGAATGTTAAGGCGGATGCCCTTTCTAGGAGTTTTGAGCCTGACTCGCCTGGTAACTCTGAGCCCACAGGTATCCTTAAGGATGGAGTGGTATTGTCAGCCATTTCTCCAGACCTGCGGCGGGCCTTGCAGGAGTTTCAGGCGGAGAGACCTGATCGTTGCCCACCTGATAAACTGTTTGTTCCTGATGATTGGACCAGTAGAGTCATCTCTGAGGTTCATTCTTCTGCGTTGGCAGGTCATCCTGGCATTTTTGGTACCAGGGATTTGGTGGCAAGGTCCTTCTGGTGGCCTTCCCTGTCACGAGATGTGCGAGGCTTTGTGCAGTCTTGTGACGTTTGTGCTCGGGCCAAGCCTTGTTGTTCTCGGGCTAGTGGATTATTGTTGCCCTTGCCTATTCCTAAGAGGCCTTGGACGCACATCTCGATGGATTTTATTTCAGATCTGCCTGTTTCTCAGAAGATGTCTGTCATCTGGGTGGTGTGTGACCGTTTTTCTAAGATGGTCCATTTGGTTCCTCTGCCCAAGTTACCTTCTTCTTCCGAGTTGGTTCCTCTGTTTTTTCAAAATGTTGTTCGTTTGCATGGTATTCCTGAGAATATCGTTTCTGACAGAGGGACCCAATTCGTGTCTAGATTTTGGCGGGCATTCTGTGCTAGGATGGGCATAGATTTGTCTTTTTCGTCCGCTTTCCATCCTCAGACGAATGGCCAGACCGAGCGGATTAATCAGACCCTGGAGACATATCTGAGGTGTTTTGTGTCTGCTGACCAGGATGATTGGGTTGCTTTTTTGCCATTGGCGGAGTTCGCTCTCAATAATCGGGCCAGCTCTGCCACTTTGGTGTCCCCGTTTTTCTGTAATTCGGGGTTTCATCCTCGATTTTCCTCTGGTCAGGTGGAATCTTCGGATTGTCCTGGAGTGGATGCTGTGGTGGAGAGATTGCATCAGATCTGGGGGCAGGTGGTGGACAATTTGAGGTTGTCCCAGGAGAAGACTCAGCTTTTTGCCAACCGCCACCGTCGTGTTGGTCCTCGGCTTTCTGTTGGGGATTTGGTGTGGTTGTCTTCTCGTTTTGTCCCTATGAGGGTCTCTTCTCCTAAGTTTAAGCCTCGGTTTATCGGCCCGTATACGATATTGGAGATTCTTAACCCTGTTTCCTTCCGTTTGGACCTCCCTGCATCCTTTTCTATTCATAACGTGTTTCATCGGTCATTATTGCGCAGGTATGAGGTACCGGTTGTGCCTTCCGTTGAGCCTCCTGCTCCGGTGTTGGTTGAGGGTGAGTTGGAGTACGTTGTGGAGAAAATCTTGGACTCTCGTGTTTCCAGACGGAGACTCCAGTATCTGGTCAAGTGGAAGGGATACGGCCAGGAGGATAATTCTTGGGTGAATGCATCTGATGTTCATGCCTCCGATCTGGTTCGTGCCTTTCATAGGGCCCATCCTGATCGCCCTGGTGGTTCTGGTGAGGGTTCGGTGCCCCCTCCTTGAGGGGGGGGTACTGTTGTGAATTTGGATTCTGGGCTCCCCCGGTGGCTACTGGTGGAATTGAACTGGTGTCTTCATCTTCTCTGTTCACCTGTTCCCATCAAGATGTGGGAGTCGCTATATAACCTTGCTGCTCTGTTAGTTGCTTGCCGGTCAACAATGTTATCAGAAGCCTCTCTGTGCTTGTTCCTGCTCCTAGACAACTACTAGATAAGTTGGACTCTTGTCCATGTTTGTTTTTGCATTTTGTTCCAGTTCACAGCTGTAGTTTCGTTACTGTGTCTGGAAAGCTCTTGTGAACGGGAATTGCCACTCTGGTGTTATGAGTTAATGCCAGAGTTTTAAAGTAATTTCTGGATGGTGTTTTTGATAGGCTTTTCAGCTGACCATGAAAGTGCCCTTTCTGTCTTCTGCTATGTAGTAAGTGGACCTCAAATTTGCTAAACCTATTTTCATACTACGTTTGTTATTTCATCTCAACTCACCGCCAATACATGTGGGGGGCCTCTGTCTCCTTTCGGGGTATTTCTCTAGAGGTGAGCTAGGACTAATATTTTCCTCTGCTAGCTTTATTTAGTCCTCCGGCTGGGCTGGGCATCTAGAATCAACGTAGGCATGCTACCCGGCCACTGCTAGTTGTGCGTTAGGTTTAGTTCATGGTCAGCTCAGTTCCCATCTTCCAAGAGCTAGTTCCTATATATGCTTATGCTATGTTCTCTTGCCATTGAGATCATGACAGACTACGGTTTGTAGTCTTTGGCCACTGGACAAGGGCCTTGCAAATCTATAACCTACTGGGATTCCTGATGCATTTTTTGATTAGCCGAGTCATCTTTACATTTTGTCAGAATAATGACATCATATCATCCAAACTAATCAAAAGCCAGAAAAGAAATTCTAGTGGCTAAAGTATACATTCGTGACGATGGACTGGAGTTGCGCAAATCAATCTACTGATAGCTCAATTTTTTTTTTATAATAATAGTAAGTCAGTAAGGTTTCTGTCACGGCGATTGTCACTTTCCTGGACAAAATAGCACAGCTTGTGTTATGCTGCAATATTTGTTACTTTTGGTGGAATCTGCTTTTTTGGCTCCGAACGAGGTCTCTAGCTCAGATGTGAACACTGATTTTACAGTAAGGGATGTTTCTGTTCATAATCTGTTGACTGATGACAATACTTTCCAGCTCCAAAGTCTATGTAAAATATCTCATGGCAATTGCAGTAGTTATGTACTGTATGTACCTAGATGCAATTCACTATATTTCCCTTGACTGCAGCTATGATTCAAAATCAGTTTCATTTATTTGAATAGGGTTGTTTGGCAGTGAGCATAAGGATTTCTGCAAGTTTTTATCAGTTGAGTGGCACAGTTGTAGTAATTTAATTTATGCAACTAATTTCCCACATGCAAGTTTACTTACAACTTGTTCAATCCCCAAGAATCAAAATGACGGAGATGTAGGAGGAAGAAGAGATGAAAAAAGAGGAAGAGATGGAGATGGTGGAGGAGGAAGAGATGAAGGAGGAAGAAGTGATGGAGGAAGAGGAAGAGATGGAGGAAGAAGAGATGGAGGAAGAAGAGATGGAGGAAGAAGAGACAGAGGAAGAAGAGACAGAAGAAGAGGAAAAGACGTAAGAGGAGGAGACGGAAGAGGAGGAGACGGAAGAGGAGGAGACGGAAGAGGAGGAGACGGAAGAGGAGGAGACGGAAGAGGAGGAGACAGAAGAGGAGGAGGAGGAGATGAAAGAGGTGGAAGAGGAGGAGGAAGAGAAGAAGGAGGAAGAGAAGAAGAAGGAGGAGGAGAAGGAGGAGGAGTAACTAGTAGTGGTAGTAGCAGTTACTGGTAAATATTGTCAATTAAAATTAGAATTTAGACTTAAACTTTATAGAAATCGTTATTTTAACTCATTTTAACCAGGATGCAGTAATAAGGGGAGCAGCAACAGCAGGCACATCCAGGCCAAGATTCCTTTAGAGTCTCAAAGCCCCAGTTCCATATAAGACAACAGATTTAAGAATTAAGCATGGTCAGTGGTGATAATTTGCATTGTGGTACAAGAGTTTCAACTTATGTCTCTGCCTTTAACTATACACTAATAATAATAATAATAATATTGAGACCAGTTTAAATACTTAGAGATTATAGCAAGTTTATATTTTGCCTGGGTTCTGCACGCCGGTGACAGGTATGCTTCAAACTGTGTACAGAATGACTTATACTTACGTAAACTATTTTACACTGTTATACATTCTGTCACTAAAATTCTAGATTTTCATGGAAATACACGTTCTGTCAGCCCAATGAATGCCCTTGGGCTGACCCAGCTACAAGGTATTTCGCACATCAGAAAAGTTGGCTATGCGACTGCGACTAAAGGAAGTGGTTACATCACACTGAGTCTGGGGAAGCTGTGCTGAAATATTGATGTGGCACTGTAGTCATAGCACAGGTGGAAAATAATCTCCTACTTTCATACTCAAGTCTGGGAGAAGGGGCTGAAAAGTGGAAAATTTCTAAGGTAAAAATGCTGGCACCGCAGGTAACCCACCAGGATCACTACAGACTTCGAGAATCAACTTTCCTTGAAGAGTTGCATGTCTTCTTAAAGGAAAAATGTAAAGGCATTTACCTTCAGGGATATAATAAAAAAAAATTTAATCTGTAGCATACAAGTTTATTTTCTATTCTGAGGATGTATGCGACTGGACATGTTCCCAAGTGCTAGAACCCGATGGGCCAGAGAATCTTAATACATACCATATGGTAGACAACAGAATCATTGCCCTAAGTGAAGGATAGCCAAAATTTCTGATGCCTGTAAGATAGTGACACCACTGGACAGTATGGTGGCTCACTGGTTACCATTTCTTCAGTCCAGCACTGGGATAAAAAGGTTAAGCCTTATTTTGAAAAAATAATATGTCCTGTATCTTAATGTTATTTTTGAGGGTCTTATTTAGGAAAAAGTCTCAAAAACAATTAAATTATGTGTGAGCCCCACTTGAGAAAGGCATTGTTCTGAATTAATTTATTGTATATTTTTTAATGCACGAGAACGGTACTCTTGTAAGGATATTAATTTACTTAGCACTATAGTTTTAAAAAGACAGCTGCTAGTCAGGGCTCACTATAGGGGTGTGTGATTTGTGTAGTTGCGTAGGGTTATTTATGGCCGTGTGGGTTTATGGGTGAAAGAGCTGTTGCCCCTGCACAAATTGTCATTCTGAAAACCACAGACACCCGTCTGTTCACCTTCACGCAATCACCGTGTCTGTCCCTACCCTTAGGCACCTATCCGGCAAAGTCATTTTGGTGCCTGACGGCATTGATATTTTAGCACTGCATGATTACATTATTTGAACCAATCTTGCTGGTAATCAGTACCACTGACCCATCATCCTCATTTTTCTCCTAACGATACTATATTTCATTATTTCGTTGACTGAGCCTTTTATAATTTGCAGATTTAGCTTTTTTTGTGTATAATCAGGATAGACATCTCTTTTCATAGAACTCCCATGTCACTGTCGTAATAAATTAGAGTACACACTGCGTGATTTGGTATGTTTTACCAACTATTGTAGCATGTACGGAGTTTTAAAGCAATTAGGCATGACAGAAAAATAGGTTAAACAAGGACACTCGTCATGGGAATCCTGGCTTGATATAAAACCCTCTACACACGTTATATCAATTATAATTGTCCACTCGCTGGTTTTGTGGTCTAATGATGGATTCAGAGAGTGCAGAAATCATAAGCCAAGTAATTATAAAAGAATGCATCTATCTGGGAAGACTATTGTTATAGACACATCCTAATTCATGATTCATCTACTAGAGTTTGTTGAATACCATCTATAGCCCCATATCATATGTACCTTATATACTGTCTGGGAGTTATTAAAAAAAATGCATGTTAAATTCTCAGTTACACCAAAATCCATTTTTATCTTCCCAATTACCCTATGTCTCACACCTGAGTCTAAGAAGCTGGAATCTCTAGGGCAGTGTTTCTCAACTCTAGTCCTCAAGACCCACCAACAGGTCATGTTTTCAGGATTTCCTTAGTATTGCACAGGTGATGGAATTTATGCTTGAGCAGGTTATGAAATTATCACGTGTGCAATGCTAAGGATATCCTGAAAACTTGACCCGTTGGTAGGTCCTAGGGTGACTCGGAAAATGATGGCACTGGAAAATTATTCTTTACCATTGGCATGGCATGCCAACCTATCATGTCCAATGTCATCACAGTCTATTTGAGGCCACTTTGCATCTCTAGGCTCTTTAAACACAGTCTGTACGTATTTTGATTAGAAGAACTCAGAACCAAGGGGGTTTTCCCTGAAACTCCATCCAGAGTGTGTCATTCGTGACACCTCCAGCTGGTCAGTCCATCCTTCGAAGCTTGAACAGATGTTCTCTTGTATCCTGGCTGGGCATTTTCTATTCACTATAGGGAGTAATGCAAGGTGCTTGTCCCTGAATTAGTTAATGGTCCAGTTACAGACCTGCAATTTATATATTAAAATCTAGGGTGTCCTGGAAATTTCAGCCTGGGAACAGGCAAGTAAAAGATGGGTTGCAAACAGGAGGGTGTTCGCAAGTGGGGGTCAGCTTGAACTGAATATGATCCATAATTCCTTGAGGGTAGGAGAAAAAAGGTAACAGAAGAACACTGGACAGAACAATTTAGGTATTTGTGTTATTTCTCCCTTTTTATTTTATGACGGTTTTGCTTATTTTGTGTGTCATTTTATTTTTTTATTTCTCTACCTTTTATTGTAAGCACTGTATTTTTTATATTAAAGCTTAAAACTTTACTAAGTTTAGTCCTCATAAGCGCTAAAGAATCCACAGCCTTTCAGAGAGTGGCCATTTGACTTTTGGTCTGTAATATAAATTTTGGGGACATCACCCCGTGTCTCTGATAAGTGGTGGCCGCCGTGTTGTGTAGCCAGGGTGTGTGGACTGTGTCGAGGTGTGATTTATGCTCACTTTGCAACCTATAACAGAGGTTGAGTGCAATATTGAGAGAAAGGAGATCAATTAAACCATGTAGTCGCACCCCATGTCATGTGCTGAGAAGTGTGTATGTGACAATTACTTTTACCTGTTTCGCTCTGTGCACAATATAGGGATGGTCAAGTTGAAGGTTCATATCAGAGAACCAGTAGTCGCTTTCCTGGTTTGAAAATTAATCTTAATCATCAATATAATGCTTACCTTATTAGGATTTACACTGCTTACCTTCTTTGCCTCAAATATTAATTAACATATTAGTTTTGGCTCTGACTTGTGGTTTCATGCTACTGGTATTGAATTTTGACTTTCCTCTGATCTACAAATCTGTGTTCATATATTACAATGTCCGCTCATAACATCTCAGCCAGTAGAACTGCCACTAATTGGTGACTACATTATCTACCACAACTTCGAGATCTTACTGGAAAAGTCCATAGGAAGGGTAAAATGGGTTAATATGGGTATTTTGGTTACAAAATTAGTTAAAACCAATTTTAATCTACCATGTAGATAGATAACTGCTAGACTGCCACAATGGGAGTCCTGAACACACTGTGGAAATAGAGCAGTGGTTGAGTATGCTTAATACCACTTTATTCACGGTCTATGGGAGTGTCAGGGTATGTGCACATGTTGAGGATTTGGCTGCGGATCCACAGTGAACTGGCCGCTGTGGATTCGCAGCAGTTTTTCATGCGGTTTACAGTACCATGTAAACCTATGGAAAACCAAATCCGCAGTGCACATGATGCGGAAAATACCGCGCAGAAACGATGCGGTTTATTTTACGCAGCATGTCAATTCTTTGTGCGGATTCCACAGCGTTTTACACCTGCTCCTCAATAGGAATCCACAGGTGTAAAGATGCTGGTGAAATCTGCACAAAAACTGCAGGAAATCCGCGGTAAATCTGCAGTTAATCCGCAGGTAAAACGCACTAAAACGGTGAGGACCATAAATAGAGAATTGGACCACAATCAGACTACTTCTTTAAGGTCTAATTAATAATAATTTTTGTTAATGTTAAAAAAAACAATGGAGTAATTTTAATCGGTGTGCAGGATATATATATTTTTTTTTTAGTTTTCAGTCAGTATGTCAGTCTTTACCATCAGTGATTCATCTGCTTTTCTTCATATGCAAAAAAAGCCCCCCAAAAAGTAATGGAGGTTTCTCATACTTCTCCTAGGAGAGCGACAGTAAAAAACCAACAGCACTAGAATGCCATAAGGATATGTGTCCACGTTCAGGAAACGCTGCGTCCAGATGTTACAGCATAGTGGAGGGGATTTAATGAAATCCCATCTCCACTGTGCAGGAAAAAACGCACTCGTTTTTCCCGTGAAAACGCACATGTGGTGCGTTTTTTCAGAACGCAGCATGTTGCTACAATGAGCAAAACACGCAGGAACACCACAGGTGACCTGCCAGTGACCTCAGGTGCATTTTTGGTCAGGATTTTACTTGCATAAAATCCTGACCAAAGCCTGAAGCAAACCTGAACGTGGACCACATACCCTTAAGTGTGCCAAGTTTTTCATGGACCCATACATTTGCATTCGTGACTCTGATCTATGACTTGGACCCAAAATCAGACATGTCAACATTTTTTTTTTTTGGTGGAGAGGGGGCTTTTCTGAAAAACACGGACATGTACAGCCATATAATCCAAGTAAGGCTTTCTGTAACTTTTATGCCCGAGTGCAAATATTTTGTATCCATCAAGGTGTATAATTAACACAGATCATATTAGTAATGCAACTGTTAAATGTTCTGTGTTAACGTGTAAAGCGATATATTGGGCTGATCATTTTCTTTCACCTTGAGGGCTTGTTCACTCAACTGTGTTTTCAGGCTTAAAGCGGTCTATGAAAAAAATGGACAGCAGTCAGGCCAGTGGTGTCCAACGGGGCAGTACAGATGAGCCTTTTTTTTTTTTTTTTTTTTTACTGACAGAATCTGTGTGTGAAAAAAAATGCTCTAGTTTCCTCTATACATCTGATGAGTCACCAATTCAAGTCTATGGATGCGTATAAAAATCTGATGTAATAATGAGATAAAGTACAGGATAAAATTTCTATGGATACAGTTTAATTCTGTAAAATAGAAAAAATATAAATGATCTTGCAAATGGTTAATAGCTGCTGTAAAAATCAGATCGAATACTGATGACAAGTGAGAAAGAAATCGTCCCACTTTTCTGGATGAAACTATTTTTCATATGATCGTGTGAACCTACTGTCAGACAGTTGGCGTTTTTAGATATCATAGATTGCCATCTCACTGCACTATGACAAGATATCGTCAGCTAACAAAGAGTTAACCAGATTATTAAAGGGTTTATTTCACCTTCAGGACATGTAATGACTTCTGCTTTATTTAGTCATAGTTCTACTCCCAGTATCCAATTTATCCTGCTTTCCTAGGGCAGCTGTAGAATGGTTCACCACTGGCATATGCCAGCATCTTCAGGAAGCAGCATGCTTCTTTTTCAAGCACTTTGCTGTCCTATCATTTTTCTACTCAGGAAAGAAACATGCCCCGGTGATCCCACACGAGCAAGATGGATGAGGAGCTATGGCAAACATGAAGAGCAATAAAACATACATATATTATGGGAGAGAAAGTCACAACGTGTCAGAGCAACCTTATTCCTTCAAATTTCCTGAGCAGAGTAGATCATCATCAGGTGTGGAGACATGGCCTTAATATGTTGTATGTTTTATTTCACCAACATTATTCACATGACATAGTCCTGACTAGGGTTGAGTGACTTTTGCTTTTTTAGGATCGAGTTGGGTTTTGTGAAACCCGACCTTCTCGAAAGTCGGATCGCGTGAAATCGGCCGATTCTACTGTAAAGTCGGGTTCCGGACCGGAACACGAAACCCAATTCAAGTCAATGTGGATTATTTTTTACATTTACTTAATATCTCTCTCTCTCTCTCCTCCGTGCAAAGCATATGTTGTGTTTGACTGCGAAATTCACTGCAGCCCAAATGGTAATATGGCTCTATGACGCCGCAGAAACCAAACCGGAACCTATGTCATCACACTGCCCACACTCCTTAATTGGCTGAAAAAAATGGCGGTGAAGGCGTCATACAAAACGCGACTTTGGCGCCAAGATCGCCGACCACGTGGCCGATCCCACGCTGGAGTCGGGTCGGGTTTCACGAAACCCGACTTTGCCAAAAGTCGGCGACTTTTGAAAATGAATGATCCGTTTCGCTCAAGCCTAGTCCTGACACGATGTATTCCCTGTCCCTGGACCTGAAAATCAAATACAGTGTGCTCTTTCAAAGGAACGGACCGAATCTGTATACATACCACATAGCAAGAGTCATAAACTTGGTGGATGTTTTATGTGCATATACAAGTGCAAACGACGTCTCTAAGGCTACTTTCACACTAGCGTCGTGCACTGCATGTCGCTATGCGACGTACCGACGCTAGCTGTGAATGCGCCGCACAACGGGGGCAGCGGATGCAGTTTTCCAAAGCATCCGCTGCCCCATTGTGAGGTGCGGGGAGGCGGGGGCAGAGTTCCGGCCGCGCATGCGCGGTCGGAAATGCTGCAGACGACGCACCAAAAAACATTACAAGTAGCGTTTTTTGGTGGCCACGGTCCGACGCAACACGACGCAACCGTCGCACGACGGTTGCGACGTGTGGCAATGCGTCGCACTGCGTCGCTAATAAAAGTATATGGAGAAAAAACGCATCCTGCAAGCACTTTTGCAGGATGCGTTTTTTCTGCAAAACAACGCATAGCGACGTGCAGTGCATGACGCTAGTGTGAAAGTAGCCTAAGATACCAGCGAACCGCCAAGTTTTCCCAAGCAAAGCCACTTCAGGTTGATGCCAGTGGTCTTGCCATCATTCTTGAGGCAAATTTGCCACTAGCATATTTTTCTCAGAACTTTTAAGTATAAAGAGGAGAGTTTCGCTAGAAAGCTGCCTGAACAGAGAGCAAGTCACTTTTAAGTGTTTTAGAGCTTCAGAACCCTGAAATGGTTAAAAGAAGTGGCATAAGACGGCATGCATACTGTGCCAATGTTCATTTTATGGGGCACTTTTTCAGGCAGATTCTGGGCAGAATATGTGTGAAAAAGCCGACGTGTACACAAACCCTTAGGTCACGTGAGTATTTGACAAGTTTTCGATCAATATTTGGAACCCAAAACCAGGAGTGGGTAAAAAATACAGAAGTGGTGATGTGTTTCTAGTATACTTTTCCTCTAACTATTCCATTCCTGGTTTGGACTTACAAATACGGATGTCAAATACTGACCAAATACTCAATGTGTGCTAAAAATAAGATACTAGAATTTAAGTTTACACCAAAACACGATAAGCTTTTTTTGTCAAATTAAGGTGAAAATGTTATGCTGTTAAACACTTCTTTGCAACAGTCGGATCTTTGTTTTTCTGATACAGAACTTCAAGTATGCTGTATGGATAGTCATTTTCTTTTAGGAGTCCCCATTTTATTAATATAATGACTTCAGTTAATCTATGGGAGGCCCATATTATACAACTAGAAACAGAGAGAGGCCCAGTTCAGATGGAGTTCATAAAATAAGCAACATATAGAAGATCCATATACACTGTGTGCAGAATTATTAGGCAAGTTGTATTTTAGAGGATTATTTTTATTATTGATCAACAACTATGTTCTCAATCAACCCAAAAGACTCAAACATCAAAGCTTAATATTTTTGGAAGTTGGAGTGGGGTTTTTTTTAGATTTGGCTATCTTAGGAGGATATCTGTTTGTGCAGGTAACTATTACTGTGCAGAATTATTAGGCAACTTAATAAAAACCAAATATATTCCCATCTCACTTGTTTATTTTCACCAGGTAAACCAATATAACTGCACAAAATTTAGAAATAAACATTTCTGACATGCAAAAACAAAACCCCAAAAAATTAGTGACCAATACAGCCAACCTTTCTTTATGATGACACTCAACAGCCTTCCATCCATAGATTCTGTCAGTTGCTTGATCTGTTTATGATGAACATTGCGTGCAGCAGCCACCACAGCCTCCCAGACACTGTTCCGAGAGGTGGACTGTTTTCCCTCCCTGTAGATCTCACATTTTAGGAGGGACCACAGGTTCTCTATGGGGTTCAGATCAGGTGAACAAGGGAGCCATGTCATTATTTTTTCTTCTTTGAGACCTTTACTGGCCAGCCACGCTGTGGAGTAGTTGGAGGCATGTGATGGAGCATTGTCTTGCATGAAAATCATGTTTTTCTTGAACGATACCGACTTCTTCCTGTACCACTGCTTAAATAAGTTGTCTTCCAGAAACTGGCAGTAGGTATGGGAGTTGATCTTCACTCCATCCTCAACCCAAAAAGGTCCCACAAGTTCATCTTTGATTATACCAGCCCATACCAGTACCCCACATCCACCATGCTGGCGTCATAGTAGGAGTGGAGCTCTCTGCCCTTTACTGATCCAGCATCTGGGCCATCAAGAGTCACTCTCATTTCATCAGTCCATAAAACCTTTGAAAAGTCAGTCTTAAGATATTTCTTGGCCCAGTATGTTTCTTGTTCAAAGGTGATAATTTTTTAGCCTTCCTTTGGCTGGGTTCACATTGCGTTAGTGGCGTCCGTTAGATGGACTACGTTACACCGCGGCATAAACGCGGTGTAATGTAGTCCATTACGGCCACCATTGACTGCAATGCCGGACGCATCGCTAGCACACGCCCACAATGGGCGTGCGCTAGGGATGTGCAGTCATTGAGTGACGAACCCGGAGGCGCGGGCTACAGCGTTTCCGGGTCCATCACTGCTAGCGCAGATAGAGCTAGCAGATGCTCTCTCTGCGCTAGCGTGCTGCCAAAGTCGGCACTTGCGTTACAGCAGCCTGTTTAACATATGTGTTGAACGGGCTGCTGTAACGCAGTGTGAACCCGGCCTTACCTTGGCCATGTCCCTGAGTATCGCACACCTTGTGCTTTTTGCTACTCCAGTAACGTTGCAGCTCTGAAATATGGCAAAACTGGTGGCAAATGGCATCTTGGCAGCTTCACGCTTGATTTTTCTCAATTCATGGGCAGTTATTTTGCGCCTTTTTTGCCCAACACGCTTCTTGCGACCCTGTTGGCTAATTGCCATGAAACGCTTGATTGTTCGGTGATCACGCTTCAAAAGTTTGGCAATTTTAAGACTGCTGCATCCCTCTGCAAGACATCTCACAATTTTGGACTTTTCAGAGCCCGTCAAATCTCTCTTCTGACCCATTTTGCCAGAGGAAAGGAAGTTGCCTAATAATTACGCACACTTTATATAGGGTTTTGATGTCATTAAACACCACCCCTCCTCATTACAGAGATGCACATCACCTGATTTACTTAATTGGTAGTCAGCTCTCAAGCCTGAACAGCTTGGAGTAGGACAACATGTATAAAAAGTATCATGTTATCAAAATACAACTTGCCTCATAATTCTGCACACAGTGTAATACATCAATCATGATGATCAGAGGTGTAATACCAGTGAACGCAGGGATTGCAATAGCACCCAAGCCCTAGTACCTAGAAAAGGGCCAAATGGTTCCTTTATCACATATGAGAAGACCGATTATATTCAAGACAAGTAACAGTTGGGGGCCCTGTTGGAGATCTTGCATTGGGGCCCACAAGCTTCATGTTACATCACTGATTATATTTTAAGATATTCAAATGTAATATTACTCAATCCCCTAAGTCCGTGAAGGCTTTGATCCAAAATAATAGAATAATTGTTACCTTGAACCAAAGTATGTTAATTTTAACGACCATTCTTCAAACACAAGCCCATAGCTTGTATGGTTTCTGAATTTATTTGTACTAATTTATCTCCCTAACTAGTCACTAGGTAAAATGCTCAGTTACATACTAACTGATGATGAGAAGAGAACTTTCTGTTAACCAGATATCTAGAGGTCTAATAAGATCCGTCTATAGGAAATAATTTATAATTATCTGGCATCATGGTAAAGGCCAGATAATTCTTACAAATGTCATTAATCTTCACAAGAGAGCTGATGGCTGGAGAGAAAAAAAGGAGCTGAATTTACAAATTTCCAAGATGATATACTTCATCAAGAACAGTGGGGACAGCTGACACTGGGCCAGAGAGAAAACATGAGAATATTGTCACCACGTTCAATGATTTGTGTTATAAGTTACCGCAATGTCGCACTGACCAGAGATATGCTGATAATTGGGGCTGATAATTGGATAGGAGTCAACATTTGTCTTTATTTGTGATATATAGACTGAAGAATACAAAAAATTACATGAAATTTAACTTTAAGAAGCTTTGGAATATGTTGGCTTTAGATAAATAAAATTATTACTAAATGATAATATTGACTCATACTGACTGTTGTCATTTTTATTATTCCAATATCCCATTTTATACAATGTGTGCTTTTTACCATCATGCCCCATTTAATTTCATCATATATCTTTATATAAGCATTAACAGAGACTTAAAGGGGTTGTCTGGCCTTCGGGTACAAGTCTGCAGTCACTATGTGACTGCAGACTTGAGAATCCTCACATCGCACTGTGAGAATTACCCAATTCTGGTGCTGGGAACAGTGGGCTCTTAGCCGCAAGTATGTGATTTGCATACATGTGGTCACATGCCAACTAGACTTACATGGCCTCACTCAATGCCAGTGTATTGAGCAAGATCAGACGCATATAGTTGGAATGTGGCCAGAAGTATACATGACCGCCCGCTCTTGGCACCAGAGAATCCTCACAACATGCAGGGTGGATTATCAAGTCTGCAGTAAGATAGAGTGACTACAGACTTAACCTAAGACCGGGTAACTCCTTTACAGGGCACTTCTTATTTTAATGAACTTCTGATACATCATAGCGAGAAGTATTTTTCTATGGAAGATCGGGTGCCAAGACCTTCACTTATCGCTAATTTGTAGGGGCCTTTTCTGCTTAGCTCTACTTGGTGGAGCAAGTGGTGCACAGATTCTTAGAGAGTTTAGAGAGCCCCCAAAAAATGAAGGGATACCGCCATCATCCCCCCCCCACCCCCTTCATTTTAGTAAAAGTTATACCAATCAAAACTTCTGATATGTACAGTGCCTTGGGAAAGTATTCGGCTCCCTGGAACTTTTCAACCTTTTCCCACATATCATGCTTCAAACAAAGATACCAAATGTAAATTTTTGGTGAAGAATCAACAACAAGTGGTACACACTTGTGAAGTTGAACGAAATTTATTGGTTATTTTTAATTTTTGTGGAAATTCAAAAACTGAAAAGTGGAGCATGCAATATTATTCGGTCCCTTTACTTTCAGTGTAGCAAACTCACTCCAGAAGTTCATTGTGGATCTCTGAATGATCCAATGTTGTCCTAAATACCTAATGATGGTAAATATAATCCACCTGTGTGTAATCAAGTCTCCGTATAAATGCACCTGCTCTGTGATTTTCTCAGGGTTCTGTTTGAAGGACAGAGAGCATCATGAAGACCAAGGAACACAACAGGCAGGTCCGTGATACTGTTGTGGAGAAGTTTAAAGCCGGATTTGGATACAAATTTTTTTCTAAAACTTTAAACATCCCAAGGAGCACTGTGCAAGCGATCATATTGAAATGGAAGGAGTATCATACCACTGCAAATCTACGAAGACCCAGCCGTCCTTCTAAACTTTCATCTCAAACAAGGAGAAGACTAATCAGAGATGCAGCCAAGAGGCCCATGATCACTCTGGATGAACTGCAGAGATATATAGCTGAGGTGGGACAGTCTGTCCATAGGACAACAATCAGTCGTAGACTGCACAAATCTGGCCTTTATGGAAGAGTTACAAGAAGAAAGCAATTTCTCAAAAATATCCATAAGAAGTGTAATTTAAAATCTGCAACAAGCCACCCCTGGGAGACACACCAAACATGTGGAAGAAGGTGCTCTGGTCAGATGAAACCAAAATTGAACTTTTTGGCAACAATGCCAAACGATATATATGGTGTAAAGGCAACACAGCTCATCACCCTGAACACACCATTCCCTGTTGTGAATTCTGCTCTTGGGCTCCCTCCGGTGGTTGTAAGTGGTAGCGCTGCTGTCTCTGAATCGCAGCATTTATCAGGTGTGTTCACTTTTTGCAAATCTGACTGGGCTATTTAGTCTTGCTTCACCCTTTAGTCAGTGCCAGTTGTCCATTGTTCCTGGAGGATTCACATCTCTGCCTGGTCTCTCCTGCTTTGCAGTTCTTTTCATCAAAGATAAGTTCTGGCTTTGATTTTTTGCTGTCCACATGCTGTGGCCTTATTGTTCAGTTCTTTTCCATGTTTTTTGTCTTGTCCAGCTTGGTCTGTATAAGGATTTGTTTAGCCAAGCTGGTATCTCTGGAGATGCAGATATACCCTCCATATCTTTAGTTAGCTGTGGAGTTTTTGTATTTTCTGTGGTGGATATTTTCTAGTGTTTTAATACTGACCGCATAGTACTCTCTCCTATCCTTTCTATTTAGCTAGAAGTGGCCTCCTGTTATGATCCCTAGTGGCTGAGAATCACAAATAGACCAGCAAGTGATTAAACTAAGGACAAGCTCTAGGGAGATGGTAACTGGACTGATCGCAAATCTGAACCTATCCAACACAACTAGAGGTAGCCGGTGAACGTGCCTAAAAAATTACTAGACGTCTCGAGCCAGCCTGAGGATCTAGCTACCCCTAAAGAGAAAGAAAGACCTTGCTTGCCTCCAGAGAAATAATCCCCAAAGATATAGAAGCCCCCAACAAATATTAACGGTGAGGAAAGAAGAAGGCACATACATAGGGATGAAATCAGATTCAGCAAAAGAGGCCCACTAGTACTAGAAAGCAGAAAAATAGAGCAGGGGTCTATGCGATCAATAAAAAACCCTTACAAAATATCCATCCTGAGATTTCAAGAACCCACACACCAACTAACGGTTTTTTTGTGGAGAAACTCAGCCCACTAGAGCAACCAGCAAGCGAGGGAATTACATTTTAGCAAACTGGAACAAAAAACATGATAAACACTGCTGATCAAAAAATGAGCAAACAAAACTTAGCTTGTCCTGGATGGACTGGGAGCAAGGTAGTCAGAAAGAATCTGAGTAGCACTGATTACATCGACAGCCGGCAACAAGTGGAAGCAAAACAGAGCTATATAGGAACCTCCCAAAGGATAATGAACCAGCTGATAGCCAGAGACCAGCAGGATAACAGACAAAGCCACCAGGGGGAGCCCAAAGCAAAAGTCACACCATACCACCAGTGACCACAAGAGGGAGCCTGAACACAGAGTTCACAACAGCCTCCTTTGCTAAATTCTGATTTCAGTCTGTGTATGTTTTTTCCCTCTCCTCTCACAGTCAATATTTGTGGGGGGCTGCCTATCCTTTGGAAATTTTCTCTGAGGCAAGATAGTTTTCCCTTTTCTATCTCTAGGGGTAATTAGTCCTCCGGCTGTGTCGAGATGTCCAGGGAGTGCTAGGTACATTCCACGGCTACTTCTAGTTGCGGTGTTAAGTTCAGGGTCTGCGGTCAGTACAGGTACCACCTTCTCCAGAGTACGTCTCATGCTGCTCTTAGGCCACCAGATCATAACAGTACAACTGGCCAACAATGAGTTAACCGCATCTCAGAAGAAGGGAAGGAAAGTGCTGAGCCTTTTTTTTTTTCTGTAGTCTGTTGTGTTTTTTTTTTTTTCTTCCCTCTTTACCTCTGGGTGGCTCAGGAGTTCAGCGCTGGTATGGATGTTCAGGGATTGGCTTCTCGTGTGGATCAACTTGCTGCTAGAGTACAGGGTATTTCCGATTATATCGTTCAGTCTCCGGTTTTAGAGCCTAGAATTCCAACTCCTGATTTGTTTTTTGGGGATAGGTCCAAATTTCTGAGCTTTAAAAATAACTGTAAACTGTTTTTTGCTCTGAAACCCTGTTCCTCTGGTGATCCCATCCAGCAGGTTAAAATTGTTATATCTCTGCTGTGTGGTAACCCCCAGGATTGGGCATTTGCCCTGGAGCCTGGGAATCCGGCGTTGCTTAATGTAGACACCTTTTTTCAGGCGCTTGGGTTATGGTATGACGAACCTAATTCAGTGGATCATGCTGAGAAGACATTGTTGGCCGTGTCTCAGGGTCAAGAAGCGGCAGAATCATATTGCCAGAAGTTTAGAAAATAGTCTGTACTGACTAAATGGAATGAGGATGCCTTAACGGCAATCTTCAGAAAGGATCTTTCTGAATCCGTTAAAAATGTTATGGTGGGGTTCCCCACGCCTGCTGGTCTGAGTGATTCTATGTCTCTGGCCATTCAGATTGATCGGCGCTTGCGCGAGCGCAGAGTTGTGCACACTATGGCATTGTCTTCCGAGCGGAGTCCTGAGCCTATGCAGTGTGATAGGATTGTGTCTAGAGCTGAACGACAAGGATTCAGATGTCAGAATAGGTTGTGTTTTTACTGCGGCGATTCTGCTCATGTTATTTCTGATTGCCCTAAGCGTACCAAGAGAATCGCTAGTTCTGTTACCATCAGTACTGTACAACCTAAATTTCTGTTATCTGTGACCCTGATCTGCTCATTATCGTCATTTTCTGTCATGGCATTTGTGGATTCAGGCGCCGCTCTAAACTTAATGGACTTAGAATTTGCCAGACGTTGTGGTTTTGCCTTGCAGCCTTTGCAGAGTCCTATTCCTTTGAGGGGCATTGATGCTACACCTTTGGCTAAAAATAAACCTCAGTTTTGGACACAGCTGACCATGTGCATGGCGCCAGCCCATCAGGAATATTGTCGTTTTCTGGTGTTGCATAATTTGCATGATGCTATTGTGCTGGGTTTCCCATGGTTACAGGTGCATAATCCGGTATTAGATTGGAAATCTATGTCTGTGACTAGTTGGGGTTGTCAGGGGGTTCATGGTGACGTTCCTTTGATGTCAATTGCCTCCTCCCCCTCTTCTGAAATTCCTGAGTTTTTGTCAGATTTCCAGGATGTATTCAATGAGCCCAAGTCCAGTTCCCTTCCACCGCATAGGGACTGTGATTGTGCTATTGACTTGATTCCAGGCTGTAAGTTCCCTAAGGGCCGACTTTTCAACCTGTCTGTGCCAGAACATACTGCCATGCGGAGCTATGTTAAGGAGTCGTTGGAGAAGGGGCATATTCGGCCATCTTCTTCACCATTGGGAGCAGGTTTTTTTTTTGTTGCCAAAAAAGATGGCTCCTTGAGACCCTGTATTGATTATCGCCTCTTGAATAAGATCACGGTCAAATTCCAATACCCTTTGCCTTTGCTTTCTGATCTGTTTGCTAGGATTAAAGGGGCTAGTTGTTTTACTAAGATTGACCTTCGAGGGGCATATAATCTTGTTCGTATTAAGCAGGGTGACGAATGGAAAACTGCGTTTAATACGCCCGAAGGCCATTTTGAATACCTTGTGATGCCATTCGGACTCTCTAATGCTCCATCTGTGTTTCAGTCCTTCATGCATGATATATTACGGAATTATCTTGATAAATTCATGATTGTATATTTGGATGATATTTTGATTTTTTTCAGATGATTGGGAGTCTCATGTGAAACAAGTCAGGATGGTATTTCAGATCCTTCGTGATAATGCCTTGTTTGTGAAGGGGTCTAAGTGCCTCTTTGGAGTACAGAAGATTTCTTTTTTGGGCTTCATTTTTTCTCCCTCATCTATAGAAATGGATCCGGTTAAGGTTCAGGCCATTCATGATTGGATCCAGCCCACATCCGTGAAGAGCCTTCAGAAATTTTTGGGCTTTGCTAATTTTTATCGCCGTTTCATTGCCAACTTCTCCAGTGTGGTTAAACCCCTTACCGATTTGACGAAGAAAGGTGCTGATGTGACGAATTGGTCCTCTGCGGCTGTTTCTGCCTTTCAGGAGCTTAAACGCCGATTTACTTCTGCCCCTGTGTTGCGTCAGCCGGATGTTTCTCTTCCTTTTCAGGTTGAGGTTGATGCTTCTGAGATTGGGGCAGGGGCCGTTTTGTCTCAGAGGAATTCTGATGGTTCCTTGATGAAACCATGTGCCTTCTTTTCTCGAAAGTTTTCGCCTGCGGAACGCAATTATGATGTCGGCAATCGTGAGTTGTTGGCTATGAAGTGGGCATTTGAGGAGTGGCGACTTTGGCTTGAGGGGGCCAAGCACCGTATTGTGGTCTTGACCGATCATAAGAATCTGATTTATCTCGAGTCTGCCAAACGGCTGAATCCTAGACAGGCCCGATGGTCCCTGTTTTTCTCCCGTTTTGATATTGTGGTCTCGTATCTTCCGGGTTCTAAGAATGTTAAGGCTGATGCCCTCTCTAGGAGCTTTTTGCCTGATTCTCCTGCGGTCCTTGAGCCGGTCGGTATTCTGAAGGAAGGGGTGATTCTTTCTGCCATCTCCCCTGATTTACGACGGGTTCTTCAGGAATTTCAGGCTGACCGCTGTCCAGTGGGGAAATTGTTTGTTCCTGACAGATGGACTAGTAAAGTGATTTCAGAGGTTCATTGTTCTGTGTTAGCTGGTCATCCGGGGATTTTTGGCACCAGAGATTTGGTTGGTAGGTCCTTTTGGTGGCCTTCTTTGTCACGGGATGTGCGTTCTTTTGTGCAGTCCTGTGGGACTTGTGCGCGGGCCAAACCTTGCTGCTCCCGCGCCAGTGGGTTGCTTTTGCCTTTGCCGGTCCCTGAGAGGCCTTGGACGCATATTTCTATGGATTTTATTTCGGATCTTCCGGTTTCCCAGAGGATGTCAGTTATCTGGGTGGTTTGTGACCGGTTTTCTAAGATGGTTCATTTGGTACCTTTGCCTAAGTTGCCTTCCTCTTCTGATTTGGTTCCGTTGTTTTTTCAGCATGCGGTTCGTTTGCATGGCATTCCGGAGAATATTGTGTCCGATAGAGGTTCCCAGTTTGTTTCTAGGTTTTGGCGGGCCTTTTGTGCTAGGCTGGGCATTGATTTGTCTTTTTCTTCCGCATTTCATCCTCAGACAAATGGCCAAACCGAGCGAACTAATCAGACTTTGGAAACTTATTTGAGATGCTTTGTGTCTGCTGATTAGGATGATTGGGTGGCTTTCTTGCCATTGGCTGAGTTTGCCCTTAATAATTGGGCTAGTTCTGCTACCTTGGTTTCACCCTTCTTTTGTAACTCTGGTTTTCATCCTCGTTTTTCTTCGGGGCAGGTTGAGCCTTCTGATTGTCCTGGGGTGGACTCTGTGGTTGACAGGTTGCAGCAAATTTGGGCTCATGTTGTTGACAATTTGGTGTTGTCTCAGGAGGGGGCTCAGCGTTTTGCTAACCGTCGTCGGTGTGTTGGTTCCCGGCTTCGGGTTGGGGATTTGGTCTGGTTGTCTTCCCGTCATGTCCCTATGAAGGTTTCTTTCCCTAAGTTTAAGCCTCGGTTTATTGGCCCTTATAGGATTTCTGAGATTATCAATCCAGTGTCTTTTCGTTTGGCCCTTCCAGCCTCTTTTTCCATCCATAATGTTTTTCATAGATCTTTGTTGCGGAAATATGTGCTGCCCGTTGTTCCCTCTGTTGATCCTCCTGCCCCGGTGTTGATTGATGGGGAGTTGGAGTATGTGGTTGAGAAGATTTTGGATTCTCGTTCTTCGAGGCGGAAGCTTCAGTATCTTGTCAAATGGAAGGGTTATGGCCAGGAGGATAATTCTTGGGTTGTTGCCTCCGATGTTCATGCTGATGATTTGGTTCGTGCCTTTCATTTGGCTCGTCCGGATCGGCCTGGGGCTCTGGTGAGGGTTCGGTGACCCCTCCTCAAGGGGGGGTACTGTTGTGAATTCTGCTCTTGGGCTCCCTCCGGTGGTTGTAAGTGGTAGCGCTGCTGTCTCTGAATCGCAGCATTTATCAGGTGTGTTAACTTTTTGTAAATCTGACTGGGCTATTTAGTCTTGCCTCACCCTTTAGTCAGTGCCAGTTGTCCATTGTTCCTGGAGGATTCACATCTCTGCCTGGTCTCTCCTGCTTTGCAGTTCTTTTCATCAAAGATAAGTTCTGGCCTTGATTTTTTGCTGTCCACATGCTGTGGCCTTATTGTTCAGTTCTTTTCCATGTTTTTTGTCTTGTCCAGCTTGGTCTGTATAAGGATTTGTTTAGCCAAGCTGGTATCTCTGGAGATGCAGATATACCCTCCATATCTTTAGTTAGCTGTGGAGTTATTGTATTTTCTGTGGTGGATATTTTCTAGTGTTTTAATACTGACCGCATAGTACTCTGTCCTATCCTTTCTATTTAGCTAGAAGTGGCCTCCTTTGCTAAATTCTGATTTCAGTCTGTGTATGTTTTTTCCCTCTCCTCTCACAGTCAATATTTGTGGGGGGCTGCCTATCCTTTGGGAATTTTCTCTGAGGCAAGATAGTTTTCCCTTTTCTATCTCTAGGGGTAATTAGTCCTCCGGCTGTGTCGAGATGTCCAGGGAGTGCTTTGTACATTCCACGGCTACTTCTAGTTGCGGTGTTAAGTTCAGGGTCTGCGGTCAGTACAGGTACCACCTTCTCCAGAGTACGTCTCATGCTGCTCTTAGGCCACCAGATCATAACAATCCCCACTGTCAAACATGGTGGTGGCAGCATCATGGTTTGGGCCTGCTTATCTTCAGCAGGGACAGGGAAGATGGTTAAAATTGATGGGAAGATGGATGGAGCTAAATACAGGACCATTCTTGAAGAAAACCTGTTGGAGTCTGCAAAAGACCTGAGACTGGGACAGAGATTTGTCTTCCAACAAGACAATGATCCCAAGCATAAAGCAAAATCTACAATGGAATGGTTCACAAATAAACGTATCCAGGTGTTAGAATGGCCAAGTCAAAGTCCAGACCTCAATCCAATCGATAATCTGTGTAAAGAGCTGAAAACTGCTGTTCACAAACGATCTCCATCAAACCTCACTGAGCTCGAGCTGTTTACCAAGGAAGAATGGGCAAATATTTCAGTCTTTCGATGTACAAAACTGATAGACATACCCCAAGCAACTTGCAGCTGTAATCACAGCAAAAGGTGGCGCAACAAAGTATTAAGTTAAAGGGGCCGAATAATATTGCATGCCTCACTTTTCAGTTTTTGAATTTCCCAAAAAATGTAAAATAGCCAATGAATTTCATTCCACTTCACAACTGTGTTCCACTTGTTGATTCTTCACCAAAAATTTACATTTGGTATCTTTATGTTTAAAGCATGATATGTGGTTAAAAGTTGAAAAGTTCCAGGGAGCCAAATACTTTCACAAGGCATTGTAGCTAAGTAGTTTGTAAAAATGATATCATTACATATATTAAGGACTACCTAGCTGCCAGCAGTCACCACCAAGGGTGGATATATGGTTATTGACCTCCGATCGGCCACATATCAGGCTGAGTTCATATGGCTAAGAATCATGTTTAAACGGACCACAAAAAAAAAAACTGATTAATTTAAGACTTAAGAAAGTGACCACCTTTTAAAATTAATCACTTTTTATTTTACTTCACATCCGTTTTAAAACTAATACTTTTAGTATCCCATTTTATCCAGACCCATTCTTTATATATGAAGAATTTATTGAGAGACAAAAAGAACACCGAAGGGAATAAACAGCACAAGTCAAAAGTTTGGAAACAACTGTTTATCCAGTGGTTTTCCTTGTTCTTATTGGAGTGTGCATACTGGAAGATTCAAATTGCAGGCAGGACAACCACGATGGAATGCACATAAAAACTATCAGTAAAGAAATATCTGAAAAGCTGGGTGTTAAACCTTAGATTTCTTAAAGTACCCCCTTCCTTTTTATGCTTTAAAGGTGTTTCCAATATTGTCTTGTTGGATCGATATAGGCATCTAATCGGCAAGCTCAACTTTACTGGATTGGTCAAGAAAAAAGTATACCATGTCATAAAAACAGTACACATGCTGGTGCTCATCTTCTGCCCCATCTCAATTGTCTCTCTAAGTGACTAATGATGGCCAGGTAATTGAAAGCCCTTAGTCCTTTTTTCATGCTAAAGATAGTGATCAAGATTAATGGCTTTTTACACCGTGAGAAGTAGAGGGTGTGAAATCCCACACTGGTGGCACTTAAGTATTTACTTTGTTTTCAGAGGAAATCACCTCTTTAGGGCTATAAATAAAGACACATCCTTATGTTCTGTGTAAGCACTAACACTTAGATATGATATACAGCTCCAAACCCACAGACTGTCCTAAGGGTGAGGGTAATGGTAAATACGCATTGCTCAATAAGGCAGCAATTTATATTGTAGACAAATAATAGTTTAATGTGACGTCTGGTGGATATCAATACTGGGTGGAGGCGGATCAGTCAATATCTGCCATGTGCTTTACCTGTAAGGAAATTATGGAACAGGTCAACAATTTATTGATAAAGTTGAAGTTTGATTTATGTAATTATCAATATTGAATCCATCTCCCAAGTCGCAATTTATTGCAGTTTCTCATACTATATCGCTAGATAGAAGTCCAACATATAAAAACTTACTTCAGACGGGAAGATCCTTCATGCATTTTGGAATTTATTACTATACTATTGAATTGGCAGTCCTTAAAAAGGGCAAAAATGCAGATATAGCTGAAATTATGGAAATGATTTCCATGTGCATGGATCATGTGTTTTTCCTTTAATAGTTGGTCTAACAGGAACAAACAGGAATGATGTACTACAGTGGGGCAAAAAAGTATTTAGTCAGTCAGCAATAGTGCAAGTTCCACCACTTAAAAAGATGAGAGACGTCTGTAATTTACATCATAGGTAGACCTCAACTATGGGAGACAAACTGAGACAAAAAAATCCAGAAAATCACATTGTCTGTTTTTTTTATCATTTTATTTGCATATTATGGTGGAAAATAAGTATTTGGTCAGAAACAAACAATCAAGATTTCTGGCTCTCACAGACCTGTAACTTCTTCTTTAAGAGTCTCCTCTTTCCTCCACTCATTACCTGTAGTAATGGCACCTGTTTAAACTTGTTATCAGTATAAAAAGACACCTGTGCACACCCTCAAACAGTCTGACTCCAAACTCCACTATGGTGAAGACCAAAGAGCTGTCAAAGGACACCAGAAACAAAATTGTAGCCCTGCACCAGGCTGGGAAGACTGAATCTGCAATAGCCAACCAGCTTGGAGTGAAGAAATCAACAGTGGGAGCAATAATTAGAAAATGGAAGACATTCAAGACCACTGATAATCTCCCTCGATCTGGGGCTCCACGCAAAATCCCACCCCGTGGGGTCAGAATGATCACAAGAACGGTGAGCAAAAATCCCAGAACCACGTGGGGGGACCTAGTGAATGAACTGCAGAGAGCTGGGACCAATGTAACAAGGCCTACCATAAGTAACACACTACGCCACCATGGACTCAGATCCTGCAGTGCCAGACGTGTCCCACTGCTTAAGCCAGTACATGTCTGGGCCCGTCTGAAGTTTGCTAGAGAGCATTTGGATGATCCAGAGGAGTTTTGGGAGAATGTCCTATGGTCTGATGAAACCAAACTGGAACTGTTTGGTAGAAACACAACTTGTCGTGTTTGGAGGAAAAAAATACTGAGTTGCATCCATCAAACACCATACCTACTGTAAAGCATGGTGGTGGAAACATCATGCTTTGGGGCTGTTTCTCTGCAAAGGGGCCAGGACGACTGATCCGGGTACATGAAAGAATGAATGGGGCCATGTATCGTGAGATTTTGAGTGCAAACCTCCTTCCATCAGCAAGGGCATTGAAGATGAAACGTGGCTGGGTCTTTCAACATGACAATGATCCAAAGCACACCGCCAGGGCAACGAAGGAGTGGCTTCGTAAGAAGCATTTCAAGGTCTTGGAGTGGCCTAGCCAGTCTCCAGATCTTAACCCTATAGAAAACCTTTGGAGGGAGTTGAAAGTCCGTGTTGCCAAGCGAAAAGCCAAAAACATCACTGCTCTAGAGGAGATCTGCATGGAGGAATGGGCCAACATAACAACAACAGTGTGTGGCAACCTTGTGAAGACTTACAGAAAACGTTTGACCTCTGTCATTGCTAACAAAGGATATATTACAAAGTATTGAGATGAAATTTTGTTTCTGACCAAATACTTATTTTCCACCATAATATGCAAATAAAATGATAAAAAAACAGACAATGTGATTTTCTGGATTTTTTTGTCTCAGTTTGTCTCCCATAGTTGAGGTCTACCTATGATGTAAATTACAGACGCCTCTCATCTTTTTAAGTGGTGGAACTTGCACTATTGCTGACTGACTAAATACTTTTTTGCCCCACTGTATATATTTTAACTTGCAGAAGAAATTTGGAAATGCTAACTATTAGTACAGTTGAGCAAAAAGATTTGCAGCACCCAAGTTTAGTGGCCACATTTGTAGCCTGTGACTGCCGAACCAGAGTCCTGAGAGGCTCCATCTACTTGAGTCATGCTCGTGTGCTAACAGTATCTTTGGTGTGCTCGAAAAATAAGTTTAAGTTCCTGCACCTGCATGTTTAACATCAAAAGTGCAGAGATTGCCTGTTTGTTAGGCAATTCTTGTATGTGTTGCGGCTTTTGAACAACCCCGAGACATGCAAGTACTGGGACTAGAACATAGTATTCGAGCACACTGCAGACATTCTTAGCACCCGAGCATGCTCAGATAACACCTTATCTGAGCACGCTGGCTTATCACTACATACTACAATTCATTTTTGGGCAACTCTAATTATTACCTATTGCAGAACTGTGTTTCTACCATAAGTCACTGCAGGGGGAAATTAGTGAAATGTTCCATGTTTCTCTTTTTCTGTTTAGTACATTAAAGGGGTTGACTCATGTTCGTGTTTCTTATTATTAAAAAGCCTCTCCTTAATCCCCCCAAGTGACCACTACCCAGACAAGAAGTGCGCTCTTGCAAGTGGTTTAATACATCGTGCAGGCGCTGCTCTGAAGCTGACCGGATTGTTAGGTCTGGCTAGCTTCAGTGCCCATGCGCTGCTCCGATGCTGCACAAGCATAGCTGCCTTTGCTTGCAGCATTTGAGAGCTCGCAGTTAAGGCCAGCGACTCAACCATAATTCTGGCCCAAGCTGTCAAATCTTCAGGAGTGCATTGCCCCCTGGGAGGCCAATTGGTGGTGCAATCCTGTATTATCTCAGTGAAACTCAACTCAAAACAAGTGCACAAAATCCAACCACACACTGTAAAGGTACCGTCACACTAAGCGACGCTGCAGCGATAGCGACAACGATGCCGATCGCTGCAGCGTCGCTGTTTGATCGCTGGAGAGCTGTCACACAGACCGCTCTCCAGCGACCAACGATGCCGAGGTCCCTGGGTAACCAGGGTAAACATCGGGTTGCTAAGCGCAGGGCCGCGCTTAGTAACCCGATGTTTACCCTGGTTACCAGAGTAAAATGTAAAAAAAACAAACAGTACATACTTACATGCGTCCCCCGGCGTCCGCTTCCTGCAATGACTGAGCGCCGGCAGTAGCAGGGCACAGCGGTGACGTCACCGCTGTGCTGTGGTTTCACTTTCACTTTGCGGCGCTCAGTCAGTGTGGGAAGCGGACGCCGGGGGACGCATGTGAGTATGTACTGTTTGTTTTTTTTACATTTTACGCTGGTAACCAGGGTAAACATCGGGTTACTAAGCGCGGCCCTGCGCTTAGTAACCCGATGTTTACCCTGGTTACCAGTGTAAAATATCGCTGGTATCGTTGCTTTTGCTGTCAAACACAACGATACACGGCGATCGGACGACCAAATAAAGTTCTGAACTTTATTCAGCGACCAGCGACATCACAGCAGGATCCTGATCGCTGCTGCGTGTCAAACTAAACGATATCGCTAGCCAGGACGCTGCAACGTCACGGATCGCTAGCGATATCGTTTAGTGTGACGGTACCTTAAAGGGCCTCATACATATGAGATTACAGGGGTTGTCCGGCCTTAGAGTACTATGTGACTGCACACTTGTGAATCCTCACATCACTCGCACTGGGTGTTGTGAGGATTCTCCGGTGCTGGCTCCTGGAGTGGGAGATCATGTGATAAAATATATGCGATTTGCATACTTCCATTCAGACTATTTGTGGCCAGACGTGCTCAATTCAGTGGCATTGAGTAAGGCAGCACACGTCTAGTCGGCACATTACCGCATATATGCAAATAGCATACCTGCCGTCACGATCCTGGTGCCGGCACCAGTAAATCCTCACAGCATGCAGTGTGCACGTTGTGAGGATTACAAGTCTGCAGTCACATACAGCGATTACAGACTTGTACTCTAAGGCTGAACAACCCCTTTAATTCCCTCTGTTTAATAGTCTGGTGATTTCATCTGGATTCGCTGACCATATAATGATTAGAAGGATCTCCCCAATCTATGCCAAATGATGGTTTAACCAACAGGGTATGAACACATTAAGTAGTTTTATAAATTATGCGCCCTGATTCATCAAGACTAGTCTTTTGTAAGCCATTATTACTGAGGTGCTACTCTAAGTAAAATGCATCAAATTCAATAATATATTACCCAAAGGAATAAAGCTAAACAGTGCAAAAATAGAGATCAAAGAATATTTGTCAGCAGGATCCCCTCCCCCCAAAAAAAAATAAAAAAATAAAACAACAAAAAAAAAAACTATTTATATGTTCATGTAGCTCTTTCAGTGACAAATCCAGCAATACCCTTACATGGCAGTCTGTTCCTCCATTATTACCATTATTAAGAAATCAGCTTTTGAATTGATATGCAAATGAGGCTGAAAGACACTATAGATCTGAAACCTCTGTCACTCCAGCTCTATTCGCCTCCTGCATGACTGACCGTTCCTTTGCCTAAAGTCACACACCATAGAGGCTGTCGTCCAAGTCATAGGAGGTGACACTGGGTGGGGAAAGAGCTGGAGTGACAGAGGCTTCAGATCTACACAATCATGTGCCTATCAATTTAAAGGGAAGGTGCCACATTTTATTTTTTGTATTAAAAATGATTGTTTATATAAACAATTATTTTTAATACAAATTTACATTTTTTAACTTTAACATTTTTTTTATTATTATTTTTTTTCTCAGCCACTGGGTGCCGCCATTTTGCTTTGCAGGAGTGTAAGTGTAGCTGTACGACACTTACACTCTGCAAATACGGCAGCCCTGGGCATAGAGATCTGCAGTCGCCGTCCGACCGTATAGTTTACATTGTGCTGCTCTCTGCTCAGATCTGGCCACGCCCCCTGGGCCCTCCACACCCCAGCAGAGGCAGGAGATCAGCGCCATCTTCCTGGAGCTCACAGTGCATCTGTGAGCTGCAGTTTCCCAGTATAATCGCAGGAGCCCTGCAGTTATAAGAGGAGGAGGAGAAGGAGGAGGCCAAGGACGGGAGGGAGAAAGGACTCAGCAGGGAGCCATGAAGTAAGTATCAGTGGGGAGGGGGAGAGGCACTCTAATCCTATCCTTTGTGGTGCCGACTCTGAGCAGTTATCTCCTCCCATGTGTGTTACTGTGCTGAGCTGTGTATCAAATCCTCTCCTGTGTTATACTGTGCTGAGACATGTATCTAATCCTCTCCTGTGTGATACTGTCTGCTGAGCAATGCATCTAATCCTATCCTGTGTGATACCGTCTGCTGAGCCATGAATCTAATCCTATCCTGTGTGATACTAACTGAGCTGTGTATCTAATCCTCTCCTGTGTGATACGGTCTGCTGAGCCATGCATCTAATCTTATCCTGTGTGATACTAGCTGAGCCATGTATCTAATCCTCTCCTGTGTGATACTGTCTGCTGAACCGTGTATCTAATCCTATCCTGTGTGATACTGTCTGCTGAGCCGTGTATCTAATCCTCCCCTGTGTGATATTGACTGCAGACTGCAGAGCTGTGTATCTAATGCTATTCTTTGTGATACTGACGGCTGAGCCATGTATCTAATCATATCCTGTATGATACTGACTAAGCTGTGTATCTAATACTGTCCTGTGTGATACTGACTGCTGATCTGTATATCGTAATCCTCTCCTATGCACTCCTCTCCCCCGTTATGTGTGATCTATATGGCGGTATTATGTGAGATCTATATGGCGTCGTTATGTGATAAGTATATGGCGGTATTATGTGTGATCTATATGGCGGTATTATGTGAGAACACTGGTGGTATTATGTGAGATTTATATGGCGGTATTATGCGTGAAGTATATGGCGGTATTGTGTGCTCTCTATGGCGGTATTATGTGTGATCTATATGGTGGTATTATGTGAGAACACTGGCGGTATTGTGTGTGATCTATATGGCGATATTTTGTGTGATCTATATGGCGGTATTATGTGTGAAGCATATGGCAGTATTGTGTGCTCTATATGTCGGTATTATGAGTGATCAATATGGCGATATTTTGTGTGATCTATATGGCGGTATTATGTGTGAAGTATATGGCGGTATTATGTGTGATCTATATGGCGGTATTATGAGTGATCAATATGGCGATATTTTGTGGGATCTATATGGCGGTATTATGTGAGATCTATATGATGGTATTATGTGAGCACTATAGGACAGTATTATGTGTGATATATATGGCGGTATTATGTGAGAACACTATGGCAGTATTATCTTCATAAAGGGGACCCATTCTAGGGTTGTTCTGGCTGAGCACCTGCACACGGGTCTGGGGTAATAGAGGGGGCAGCATGACCTCCAGTTAGGTGCAGTCAGGGGAGGGCTGGGGAGGCAGCTGAAGAGAGGGGTCTCATGTTTATCGTTACTATATGGCTACATTTCCTTCCCAGCATCACCCCGACTGCACCTGTCACCTCGCTTTCACACATTGCCAGGACAGGATGGAGAAGACAGGAGCTGAGGAGGGGAATGGGGTCTGCATGCAAAGTCTGGATCAGAACAGGCCATCAATACGCAGAAATGTTTCCTGGATATCTGTGGAGCAGACAAGCAGACGGTCTATCCATGTGTATAAAAGACAGCACTCTATGTACAATCCCTGGCTGCTCCGTGCACCAAACAGGGTGCCCCCATAGACCAGCACACTGCTCTCCTAAAATACACTGTGCTGCTGTCACCCTGCTCCCTCCACCATATATCTCCCAGAATCCTTGCTGCCTGCCTGTTGTGAATTCCGCTCTTGGGCTCCCTCCGGTGGTTATAAGTAGCATTTTTGTGAGTTCTGCTCTTGGGCTCCCTCCTGTGGTTTTGAGTGGTATGGCTGCTTCTTGGATTTAGCATCAGCAGCTGTTTTCACTGATCGTCTTTCTGGCTCTGCTATATTAGTCTGGCCTTTTCCCTAATTCAATGCCAGTTGTCAATTGTTGAGCTTGGAGTCATGGCTCTCTGAGGATTTCCCGGTCACTCTGACCATTTCAGCAAAGCTAAGTCCTTGCTTGTCTTTTTGCAGTTTCTTGTTGTGGACTTTGTTGTTTAGCACTTTCTATGTTTTGCTCATTTGTCCAGCTTATCAGTATGTATCTAGTCAGCTAAGCTGGAAGCTCTGGGCAGCAGAGTTTGCCCTCCACACCTTTAGTCAGGTGTGGAGATTTTTGCATTTCTCTGCGGTGGACTTTTTCTAGTTTTTATTACTGACCGCACAGTGTTCTGTCCTGTACTAATTCTTTCTAGCTAGTAGTGGCCTCCTTTGCTAAATCTTGTTTCATACTACGTATGTCATTTCCTTCTCCTCTAACAGTCATTATTTGTGGGGGGCTGTCCTATCCTTTGGGGATTTTCTCTGAGGCAAGATAGCTTTCCTGCTTCTACCTTTAGGGGTAGCTAGATCTCCGGCTGTGACGAGGTGTCCAGGGAGTGACAGGAACATCCCACGGCTACTGCTAGTGTCTGTGTTAAGATCAGGAACTGCGGTCAGTATAGTTACCACCTGCCCAGAGCTAGTCGCATGTCGCTCCTTAATCACCAGACCATAACACCTGCCATCCTCGGTGACTGTCTACTTGTCAGTATAACTCTGAAGTCACCAACAAAATGGCTGCTCACTGGGTTCCTGAATATCATCCTCTCTTATCCCTTAGCAAACACCCAGAAGTGGAGGAGAAGAGACATCACACACGTCAGCAGACTCCACCCATAATTACTGCAGTGCTGTAATGTGAGCTAGTTGTACTCTAGGTTTTTGTCAAATTTCATTAGCTGCTCCACCTAGTGTTTAAAAGTGGAAATGCCAAACCTTTTAAAATTATTTTTTATATTTTACTAAATTATAAACAAATGATAATATTTTTAAAGAAAATTTAAACATTAATTCTTTACATTTTTTTCAATCGCTGGAAAAAAAAATTTTTTGATGGCACCTTCCCTTTAAATGCTGATCTCTCAGTGATGGAGGGACAGCTGGCCATGTAAAGTTATTGCTGGACATGTCTTTGAAAGGGCTACATTCACACACAGTTTGTGGGGGTGAGATCCTGCTGACAGATTCCCTTTATGGAAAGCTGCTTCAGTATTTGTATTTATATGTAAGAAAATTGCATGTAGTCATTATGATTTTTTATGTTCCAATATAGGAGCAACAAAATATATAAATTCACACTGATGGATCAGATATGTAATAAACACCAATGATTACTAATTGAGTCCATTGACTATGGTTCTGTGATCATGTCCATTATTAATATTATTTATTTATATAGCACCATTGATTTGATGGAGAAGGCATTATATACAAATATAACTCAGCAAACATACTAACAATGATAAACAGATACAGAGGGAAGAGGACCCTGCCCTTGCGGGCTTACATTCTACTCTATGATGGGGAAGGACACATTAGGTTGGAGTTGCAGTAGCTCCGGTGGTGTTGAGGTGGCAGGGTTGTCATGGCAGGCTGTAAGCTTTCTTGAAGAGTTGGGTTTTCAAGTTCTGCCTTAAAGGGACTCTGTCACCTGAATTTGGAGGGAACAATCTTCAGCCATAGGGGCGGGGTTTTCGGGTGTTTGATTCACCCTTTCCTTACCCGCTCGCTGCATGCTGGCTGCAATATTGGATTGAAGTTCATTCTCTGTCCTCCGTAGTACATGCCTGCACAAGGCAATCTTGCCTTACGCAGGCGTGTACTATAGAGGACAGAGAATGAACTTCAATCCAATATTGCAGCCAGCATGCAGCCAGCTGGTAAGGAAAGGGTGAATCAAACACCCGAAAACCCCGCCCCTATGGCTGAAGATTGTTCCCTCCAAATTCAGGTGACAGAGTCCCTTTAAGGATCCATATGTGGTGGATAATTTAACGTGTTGGGGCACAGAATTACAGAGGATGGGGGATATTAGGGAGAACTCTTGGAGTCGATTGTCCCGGCTGCTCCTTCTGCGGCCGTGCCTGCTGCCGGGACCACCGCTGCTACCCCCGCTCATACTTACCAGCTGTGGCGCGCTCCTCCTGCAGGTGTGTCAACTCTCCTTCATTCTTCTCCGCTCCCTGGTTCTCGTCGGGTGCGCATGCGCACCGCCCGCTCCAGCACTTCCTCTTTCTGATTTACAGGCGCTCTGTATCTCCTCTCTGTGATCCTGGAGGACCGTGACCCGGAAGTCCTTCAGCACTCCATGTATTTAAGGCGATTCCTTCCTCTGCTCCTTGCCTGTCTGTCATTTGTGCTTCTGTGACTCACATCCACCTTTGTCTTTGCACTGCCTGTTCTGAGTCTCAGCTCTGTCTAGCCAGTTCAGCTTCTCTGCTTTTCCCCTGTATAGGGGGTGGTCTACCTGGTCAGCTCACCCTTGGGAGGTTCGTTGTCGTGGATCTGCGGGTCCACTCCAGGTGTTCCAAAAGATCTCTCAGTGATTGGGTCAGGAACGAATAAGTGAGGGGCAGAGAAGGAGATCTTGGGAAGATCAGAGATTATGAGGGGAGGATATTGGGAAATTAGTTTTGAGATATAAAGGGGAGACAGGTTATGGAAGGCTTTGTAGGTCAGTGTTAGTAGTTTGAACTGGATATACTAGAGAATTGGGAGCCAATAAAGTGATCTGCAGAGGAGTATCGAGGAGAGAGATTAATTAGTCGGATAACGGCGTTAAGGATGGATTGGAAGGGTGTGAGTTTTGGCAGGTAGGCCACAGAGGAGGATGTTGCAGTACACAAGAATTTTAGTAGATTGAAGGTTGAAGAAAGAATAGATTCTGGAAATATTTTTAAGTTGGAGGCAGCAGGAAGTGGAGAGAGCTTGGATGCGCGGTTTGAGAGAAAGGGCAGAGTCAAGGGTTACTCCGAGGCAACGAATTTCCAGTAGAGGAGAAAGTGTGATGTCATTTATTGTGATAGAAAGATCAGGTAGAGAAGATGTGTGAGATGGAGGAAATATAATGAGTTCAGATTTGAACACAATGAGCTTGAGAAAGCAGCGAGAGGAGAAGACGGCCGATATGGCTGCTGCACTCCGAGAATCAGGACAAAATGTCCATCATTTTAGAGGAGAGAGATAGAAACAACCAAGCCATTTTTCTCATCCATTTGTCAGTCATACAGAACCATTTTTTTTTTTTCTATCTAAATGATTAAGTCTGTGATGGCGGCTCCAACACAGATGTGAAAACAACCTTAAATGTAGACATACCAGTGAAAATACTGATAGTATAATAAGCAATTATGACATTATACATAAAAGTAAGCCTAAGATTACATGTAAAGAAATTACAAATAGAATACAATCATTTAAATATTAATTTTACTCCAATTCTGTTGGAGCAAAATGCTGAAATTTGTATTTCTTCTAAAAATCATCTATTTTAGTAAACTGAAACTATATAGAGTTCTTACTCAGCATCTGATACATCTCATCAAATTTCTACTGCACTTCACGAGAGCTAAAATGCATTTGCATCCCAAATTTGGCTCTTTTTATTCTTTTTTTGCATCCTTTGATGTAACAGTATCACACAGTGAGTGTCTGTGCAAGCAGTTGTTCTCAGACACCTTGCAGGCAGATTGCTAGAGAAAAAGAAAGTTGATTGCTAATCATTTATAGACCTCAGGGTACTTTCTAGACTGAAAAAAATAAATAAATTATACAGAGAACATTTTCTTGCTTACTAACAATTTACTCCGCTTGAAAGGTTTGGAAACCAACCAACATAAGAAACAAGTTTTATTTAATAAAAAGTGTACCTAGCTAATGTTATAGGATTATGATGGCCAAAAAGCAGTCATTCATGAGTTGCATCAAACTGATTATATGTTTTTGACACTTTGAGCAAAGCCGTACGATTTATCAAACAATGCACACAAAGGGATGTGTGGCTCAGCATAAAGAAGGCATTATTTATGGTGTGAATTTGTGCATCAAAATGTGCACCACAGTTTTGGCCTTCAGAACTACAGCCATCATGATTCCATCATAGAGTCCGTTAAGTAGCTTTAACGCTCATGTGATGTAATGTAGGTGCCAGGTAACAGCGCGGACATCAGAAGAATGGTGTAGGTCCAGGAGGAACATCTAGTAAAGATGAGCAGTTCTTTTCAAATATGTATTAGCTGGATTGGCCAAAATTTCTCCAAAAAGTCTCTTCAAATTAGTTTGAGCAAATCCCAATACAGGATAGCTTGTGATTACAGAAAAGAGACTTCCCCAATGACTCTGGAGATCGAAAACGAGTCTGCCATATAAACTGTGCTCTACTGGGAACTGCTGATCTGTGATGTCCCAGGTACTGACCACCACTGTACAAGGTATGATAATCTGTAAGATACCATAGCTGCAGGACATTATGGGGAGTCCACGCGGAAATGCATAATGATATTAGCCCGCTTTCTGATGCTTCAGCAGTATGGGAAATGGTGCCGATGCAAGGGGTTTTTTTGCATATCAAATCTTAAAGTGTTTGAATTAAAATTTCAGGAAATTGGACTTGGATTCGATCCTCGGCGGATTGATTTACTGATCTAACATATTGCATTTTTTCATAAGCCGATTCATAAGGGGCTATCCAGTAGTGGACAACACATTTAATATTAATTCCGGCCATATTAATCAGATACTGCAAGAGCAATTTTTCTTAAAAATTTAACATTTCCTTACAGAAAAACAAAATTAACATATAAGCTACTTAAATGGGTTGTCCACAATCACTCTGTGTGACTACAAACTTATGAATCCCCCCAGTGCGCGCACTGTGCGCGGTGAGGATTTGCTGGTTTCTGAGCTGGGTATGGCGGTGATATATGCATTATGCACACTTCTGGACAGATCCCGTCCATCGGGTGCGACCTGCCTCCATACACTCAAATAAAGAGAGGCCATGCCCATTGCATGACCACGTCACTATGCAGGTTGCGGCCATGCTCAATACAAGTGTAGGCTGTGTCCACTAGCCAGACTCAGGCTGGGAGTATGCATAACGCATACATCACCGCCGTTTCCGGCTCAGAAACCAGTGAATCTTCGCAGCGCCCAGTGTGTGCACTGGGGGAATTAGTAATTTTGCAGTCACACAGAGTGACTGCAGACCTCTCAGCTTAAACTGGACAACCCCTTTAAATGGTATCTTAAACTGGTACGACAGTAATAATTGGGCTAGAAAAATAAATAAATATAAGAATAATCGTCAAAATACTACAAGATGCGAGTCCACTGCTGAATAGGCATTCTGGAACTCATCAGATTTATTCAATAAAAAAAAAACACAGTTTTTGTTTTATGCATCCATGTTTGCAGAAATATAAGTAAATTGGTGCCATCTATTTAGTCCCATTTTACTATTATTAATTATATTCTTGAAGTTTCCTTAAAAGAGCAGAGACAAAAGTTGGCCAGTACATCACCCACAACAAGATGGAGGACAAAAAAATAAACAAAAATTGTTTGTTGAAAAATACAAACACTCCACTTGGTTCTATCCCTTATAGTCGTCTTAACAAAGCAGAAGGTACCAAGCAGCCTCTGTTAAAAAGGCAATTATGTTATTTTTAATTTGAGAATTACTTTGATCACTATTTATCTCCAAGTATTTCGCAAAACGACATTTGAAAAAGCGTGCTGTCACCAGATGGTCCCTGCTCATCATGAAAAGATTCAGCCAGTAACTATCGGCTCACTAATTTCCCAAGGGCCACAAACTTCTAAATACAATAAGGTAATGGCTGTGTAGCTGGAATATGGTCTGTCTCATATGTCCAATCCACTAACCCCAAATGCTTCTTCTCTGATGAAAATGCATTTACCAGAGAGAATGTATGCAATTTAATGTGCCTGCTGGTGACATTGAAGCAGAATACCACCAGACTCAACTAAACTTGTAGGAAGTGAGTTTTGAAGGTATTTAGGTAAATAAGAGAAAAGGTTTTCTTGTTGCTATATACACTATGTATTTTAATGGAAATGAGACATTTTAATATGTATGATCAATCATGGATAAGAGACATCATATCATGGCAAAAATGTATCAATAGGATTTTTCAAACATGTTGTAAAACATCCTGTTTAAAGAGCACCTGTAGCCAAGCCAGAAGCAGACACTTTTTGTCCTCCCCCGATTATTGCATTTTATTTATTTTTATAATGTTTTACAGCCCTTACTAACGGAAGGGAGCGGTTCCTGCAAGCAGCCTAAAGACACGCCCCAGAGGAGTTCTCTGAGCCGCGCCCTTTTGATAAAGGTCATAAAAATTTACATTAAATCAAGATTATATAGGGAATTTTTAAAATGAATAGAATATTACTCTGGGTAGCAGCAGTTCTGGAAATAAATTGTAAACATTGCCCACTTTTGACTAGGTGATATGTCCTATTTAGAGGATATATGTAATTAGAAATGGACCTATTGGTCAAATCACATTTTTTATTTTAATTGCATTTTTATTTTATTTTTTTAAATTTTTCAAATTTAAGATACCAATGTCATACCCTGAAACACTAGTGTCTTTCAGAGAAAAAATAGCTTTAAACACAAACTGGGAACAAGGAGGCTAGTCACCAGGTGGGGGGTGGGGGGAAGTCCCAGATGGAGTCCACAGGCTTTGCTTGATTGACAGGTCTCTCCCAATGTGATATCTGTCAATCTATACTCTGTTAGGACATGTAGTCATAATGGAGGGAGGCACCGTGATCTTCCCCACACATTGGATATACATTTAGGGTATGTGCACACGTTCAGGTTTTTTCGGGGTTTTTTTCATGTTGCTTCGTGATAAAAACGCTATAAAAACTCATTAAAAATGCATATATTATGCATCCTATCATTTAGAATGCATTCTGCATGTTTTGTGCACATGGTGCGTTTTTTTTCCGCAAAAAAAATGCATCGCGGTAAAAAAAAGCAGCATGTTCATTAATTTTGCAGATTTTACTCGTTTTTCCCAAAAAACGCGTCAAAAACGCATGACAAACACGAAAAAAATGCATGCGGATTTCTGGCAGAAATATCTGGGTTTTGTCAGGAAAATTTCTGCTAGAAATCCTGACGTGTGCACATAGCCTAATAGTCTCTCTGTTGTAGCTTAAGGCTGCACTATATTGTTGGTAGTATTTGTGTCCTTCCATCAAGATTTTGAGACAATCCGTTATATACAGTCTTGTCCAGTTATAGTCACTGTATTACTGGCAACATTCCATTTGGTTAGCTGCCAAGTAGATATGGGACCCACAAAAATGTGCAGGACTGTCACTCACGAGTAAAGCAATGCAATGCTATATTGTCCAATATTGCTGGTGATCAGATGGAGACCACCTTTTTACAGTTTTGAATAACTATTCACATACCCATTGTATCTTATCCCCCTCCACTCCAACTTATGAAAATACAGACACGTAAATTACGTAATTGTAGAGAAATCAAATTCTGTAATGTAGTAATTGTAACATTTCACCAAGAGGTAAAGCAGCAAAATATTAGACACCCCTGAGAGTTTGCACAGCAGCTGGTGATTACCTTGTCAAATGGTCTCCCTGCCATCCTAACCTAATGTGCTGGGTTTGGACAGGGGGGATCACCATAATAAAAATGTCACCTTCTTAATCACTGAGCACATCTGCCACCAGTCACATCAACTTAGGACTGAAGATTCTATCTTAAGGAGTTATTTTCTTCATGTGACTCGTTCAGATTAGTCTAACAATATTTGAGAACCAGTTCAGGTGCATCAAACATGCATTTTGGGCCACATTTGTTTTATCAAGTAAATGAAAAGAGAAAAAAAGATATAGATTTTAAAAAATATATATAATTTGTCATTAGCAGATGACAATTACTTCAGTTAATTGAATGCCCAAAGTAGAGTCGACTTTCTAGAGCTCTCAAAAATATACTATTCTGACATAGATATGGTTGTAGTAAAGGGAATATGTCCCCAAGTTTTGCCAGCTAAGCAGAGAGCAGCATGATGCAGAGACAGAGACCCTGATACCAGAAATGTAGCTATGTATCACTTACTGGGCTGCTTACTATAATTTTGATTAAAATAATGGTTTTATCAGCATAAGATTATCACTAGAGGACTAGCAATCCTTCTGCAATGTAGTCCTCCATATTCATAAGCTCTGTGTAACCCCACCCCACCACTGATCAGTAACTTTAAATGTACATTGTACATAGGCAGAAAGCTGCCAATAAGTGGTGTGGGCGGGGTTACACAAAGCTGCTCATTCTGATCACTGCAAGATCTGCAGCACAGAAAAATGTCATCTAAATGACAGCAACCAGACAAGTAAGTGATACATCGCTTGAATGAAGAGCTCTGCCTCTATATCATGTTGCTCTCAGACTGGGCAAGCAAAAACCTCCCATTAATAATTTTATCAAATTTAGTGCCAGTGACATGATCTGACCTACTTGTAAGATCAAGGAGACTTTTCGTCCATCCTTAAGATTTAAGGTCCCATATCAGTGGGCTTAGGCTTCTTTCACACTTCCGCCAGTACAGGCCTGTCGCAATACGTCGGGCCGACGTACCAACGGAACCTGTGAAATAACTGCAAGACGTGGGCAGCGGATGCAGTTTTACAATGCATCCACTGCCCATTCTGCAGTCCAGGGAGGAGCGGGCGGACGCAACGCACAAAAAAAGTTACATGGAATGTTTTTTGTGCCGACGGTCCGCCAAAACACGACGCATCCGTGTGGAAATCCGTCGCAATGCGTCGCTAATGCAAGTCTATGGAGAAAAAACACATCCTGCGGGCAACTTTGCAGGATGCATTTTTTCTCCAAAATGACGCATTGCGACGTACGCCATAAGACGCAAGTGTGAAAGTAGCCTAAGTCAACAGCCTACTGTGTGTATGAGGCAATCAAAAATCTGACTATCAGATGGCAGGGGAGATAAGGATCCGGCATGCTCAATTTTGAACTACAGATCATTTAAATTTTTGGGAAGATAAGCCACCAACCATAGTAGTCTTGGCAGGGAAGCTCTAGAAAAGTCAAAAGACATTGCGGGCTTCCAAGCAATCCACCGAACCATCATTCGTTCAACAGCTATATATTGTCTAGAGATGGGCAAAACCGAACAGAAAAGAAAAAGAAAGAAAGAAAGAAAGAAAGAAAGAAAGAAAGAAAGAGAAAGAAAAAAAGTGAAAGAGAAAGGGAGAGAGAAAAAGAGAGAAAGAGAAAGTGAGAGAGACACAGAAAGGCTAACCACATTTTCATTGGGGTCAGGTTCTGGTATTAAATATATGATTGACGTGCTTTCAGGTTTGAGGTTATGGCACAGTGTAGTAGGAAAGCTTTTAGATGTGCACTTATAACCAATAATCTACTATGGATACTCTTTAGGCTACTTTCACATTAGCGTCGTGCAATGCGACGTTGCGGTGCACCGACGCATGCTGTGGAAGCGCAGCACAATGGGGGCAGCGGATGCTGTTTTTCAACGCATCCGCTGCCCCATTGTGAGGTGCGGGGAGGTGGGGGCGGACTTCCGGCCGCGCATGCGCAGTCGGAAATGCTGGACACGACGCACCAAAAAACGTTACAAGCAATGTTTTTTGGTGGCGACGGTCCGACGCAACACGACACAACCGTCGCACAACGGTTGCGACATGTGACAATGCGTCGCATTCCATCGCTAATGCAAGTCAATGGAGAAAAAAACGCATCCTGCAAGCACTCTTGCAGGATGCGTTTTTTCTACAAAACGACGCATAGCGACGTGCAGTGCACGACGTTAGTGTGAAAGTAGCCTTACTATGGTATATAAAACATGAGAAAAAAATAACAGCCTTGGTATTATTAATAATGGGAGATCAGTATCACCATGGTACAGATGCAACTTGATGTCCCTATCAGTTTCCTCCGGTGTTAATTTTTTGCTATTGGACTGTGCTCCAGCAATATTTAATAGAGGAACTGTTAAAAGAAAATGTATTACCTATGTTTAAAATGATATATATTACTGTATTTTTTAAAGTCTTTTCTAATGATTAATTGTTATTCTATACATGATCATGGGATATACTTTGTAGCAGTTACTTGGATCATCACAAAAATTACACTGGGGATATACAGGAAAGATATATATCTTTGTACCGTGCTAGCCAGTAGATAGAAAAATATTTAGAATTGAGAGTCCTAAGTGGTTGATACCTTTTAATGGCTAACTGAAAAGATGGTAACAAATTGCAAGCTTTCGAGACTACTCAGGCCTCTTCATCAGGCATAGACTAATACAACATCTGAAGAATCACATATTTATACACAACATAGCACAGAACTGTCATTATGTGAGTGATAAACAGTTATGTCCATAAATATTGGAACAGTTCCTAGATAAGGAGTGAATGTTTTTTTGTCCTCTGATTGGGGTCTCATTCTTTGTTATGATGACCCATAAGGTCTGAAGTGCAAATTCCTTAATTGATGTAAAAAGACATACATCCATGCGACACATTCATTCCTGCACTAAGTGTGTCAAAGGTTGTCATAAATTTATACTCCCAGATTCTCCTCTCTCTCTCTGAGATTTGAAGTTACCCTTCAATACAAGTAATTTCAGGTCCATGGTGCTATGGTCAGACATACAGAAATGTTTGGCCACGGGTAGATCCATTTTTTTTTTCCTCTTAACAAGGACAAATTCTCACCCCCACACAATAAGAGAAAAAAGAATGGATCTACCTGTGGCCAAACATTTCTGTATGTCTGATCATAGCACCATGGACCTGAAATTATTTGTATTGAAAGGTAACTTCAAATCTCAGAGAGACGGGAGAATCTGGGAGAATAAATTTATGATGACCTTTGACACACTTAGTGCAGGAATGAATGTGTTGCATGGATTTATGTCTTTTTACATCAATTAAAGAATTTGCACTTCAGACCTTATGGGACATCATAACAAAGAATGACACCCCAATCAGAGGACAATAAAACATTCACTCCTTATCTAGGAACTGTTCCAATAATTATGGACACAACTGTTTATCACTCACATAATGACAGTTCTGTGCGGTGTTGTGTATAAATATGTGATTCTTCAGATGTTGCATTAGTCTATGCCTGATGAAGAGGCCTGAGTAGTCTTGAAAGCTTGCAATTTGTTACCATCTTTTAAGTTAGCCATTAAAAGGTATCAACCACCGAGTACTGGGGATATAGACATTTATCTCTAAAGTGGCGTTTTCTAGGCGCTCTGTGGCAAATGCCAAGTGTCCTGCACGGTGTTGGGCTGTGAGCACAACCCCCATCTGTGGACGTCGGGCACTCAGACCATCCTCATGGAGTCAGTTTCTAACTGTTTGTGCAGACACATGCCATGCAGGATGCTTGGCATTTGCCACAGAACACCAGGATTGGCAAATTCGCCACTGGCGCCCTGTGCTCTTCACAGATGAAAGCAGGTTCACACTGAGCACATGTGACAGGCGTGACAGAGTCTGGAGACACCGTGGAGAGCGATCTGCTGCCTGCAACATCCTTCAGCATGACTGGTTTGGCAGTGGATCAGTAATGGTGTGGGTGGCATTTCTTTGGAGGGCCACACAGCACTCCATGTGCTCGCCAGAGGTAGCCTGACTGCCATTAGGTACCGAGATGAGATCCTCTGACCCCTTGTGAGACCATATGATGGTGCGGTTGGCCCTGGGTTCCTCCTAATGCAGGACAATGCCAGACCTCATGTGGCTGGAGTGTGTCAGCAGTTCCTGCAAGATGAAGGCATTGAAGCTATGGACTGGCCCGCCCATACCCCAGACCTGAATCCGATTGAACACATCTGAGACATCATGTCTCGCACCATCCACCAACATCACGTTGCACCACAGACTGTCAAGGAGTTGGTAGATGGTTTAGTCCAGGTCTGGGAGGAGATGCCTCAGGAGACCATCTGCCGCCTCATCAGGAGCATGCCCAGGCGTTGTAGGGAGGTCATACAGGCAGTTGGTGGCCAAACACACTACTGAGCATCATTTCCTGTTCTCCTCGTGTTTCCGCCGGGTACTCTGGTTTCCTCCCACATTCCAAAGACATACTGATAAAGAATTTAGATTGTGAGCCCCAATGGGGACAGTGATGATAATGTGTGTGCAAACTGTAAAGCGCTGCGGAATATGTTCGCGCTATGTAAAAATAAAGAGTATTATTTATTATTATTTCCTTGTCTTGAGGCATTTCCACTGAATTTGGATCAGCCTGTAATTTGATTTTCATTATCATTCCAAATTCAGACCTGCATGGGATATTCATTTTGATTTACATTGATCAATTTTATGTTTTATTCTTCTCAACGCATTCCACTATGTAATGAATAAAGATTTGCAACTGAAATATTTAATTCAGTGATATCTAGGATGTGGGATTTTAGTGTTCCCTTTATTTTTTTGAGCAGTTAAAAAAATATATATATATATTATATATACCGTATGTAAAATCATAAATGGATGTGTACAAAACTTCTCGATGACCTTTCCTTTAAAGGGCCACTGTCACCCCCTCCAGCCGTTATAAACTAAAAGAGCCACCTTGTGCAGCAGTAATGCCGCAGTCTAAGGCCGGTTTCACACGTCAGTGGCTCCGGTACGTGAGGTGACAGTTTCCTCACGTACCGGAGCCACTGACACACGTAGACCCATAAAAATCAATGCATCTGTGCAGATGTCATTTATTTTTTGCGGACCGTGTCTCCGTGTGCCAAACACGGAGACATGTCAGTGTTCGTGGGAGCGCACGTATTACATGGACCCATTAAAGTCAATGGGTCCGTGTAAAACGCGGACCTCACACAGACGTTCTCCGTCTGGGGTCCGTGTGCGTGCAGGAGACAGCGCTACAGTAAGCGCTGTCCCCCCCACATGGTGCTGAAGCCGCGATTCATAAGTTCCCTGCAGCAGCGTTTGCTGCAGAGAAAATATGAATAATAGTGTTTAAAATAAAGATCTGTGTGTCCGCCGCCCTCCCACCCTTTGTGCACCCCCCCCCCCCGCTGTTCAGAAAATACTCACCCACTCCCACGTTGGCTGTCACTCCTTCCTCTCTGCCCCGCGCCTCCTACTGTATGCGGTCACGTGGGGCCGCTCATTTACAATCATGAATAGTCGGCTCCGCCCCTATGGGAGGTGGAGCCACATATTCATGACTGTAAATGATCGGCCCCACGTGACCGCATACAGGAGAAGATGGGGCCAGACCAGGAAGCCGCGACAGCCAACGAGGGAGCGGGTGAGTATTTTCTGAACAGCGGGGGGGCGCACAGGGGGTGGGGGGGCGGCGGACACACAGATCTTTATTTTAAACACTATTATTCATTCATAATTTTCTCTGCAGCAAACGCTGCTGCAGAGAACATATGAATCGCAGCTTCAGCACGATGCAGGGTACCACACGCGTGGGTACCACACGCTCCGTGTGGTACCCACTCGCCATACGGGCGGCACACGTGTGCCGCACATATGGCCTACGTGAGTTCCCAGGCACACGGACACGGATAACTCCGGTACCGATTTTTTCCGGTACCGGAATTATCTGGACGTGTGGGACAGCCCTAACAAGGTGGCTCTTTTAGTTTTTGCTTCTGTTATTCCCTCAATAAAGCGTTTTATAATTTTCCCTAAATACCTGTCTTTGTACCTGGAGGCAGGTCTAAAGCCTCCTCTGTGAAGCGCAAAACCGCCATCACTCATCTCTTCTGGGGCGATGGTCGCCGCCCCCTGTGCGTTGTTCTTCTTAAATCCGGCGCCTAATGCATAACACAGTGCGGGGCGGGGATTCAGGAACAGGGTGGCCGCACTGCCGGACACGGGCGCAGTCAGGCACCCGACATCTGAGCTATGACGGCCAATGAACACTGCGCCTGCCCCAGGCAGGCATGCACAGCGCAGGCGCCGGATTTAAGAAGGACAGCGCGCAGGGGTGGCGACCATCGCCCCAGAAGAGATGAGTGACGGCAGTTGGGCGCTTCACAGAGGAGGCTTCAGACCTGCCTCCAGGTACAAAGACAGGTATTTAGGGAAAATTATAAAACGCTTTATTGAGGGAATAACAGAAGCAAAAACTAAAAGAGCCACCTTGTTAGACTGCAGCATTACTGCTGCACAAGGTGGCTCTTTTAGTTTATAACGGCTGGAGGGGGTGACAGTGGCCCTTTAATGAAAACTGCATTCAAGCTCAGCCTATTATTATGCTCGTGTCTTTTTCAGAAGAAAGATTTGCATTAGTGCACCTACCATCCATTAACCGTATACAGTAGTTACCAAATTGTCTTTAGAATATCCCTAATGAGCACTGTTGTGTATTGTACAAGTAGTTTGAAGTCAGGTTTTATGGGGTGGCTGAGCAGCTTCTCTAAATTCGTATTGGTATTTATTTTTCTTGTACATCTATTCAAGTGAGCAGCCAGAGAGGGAGAGCTGGCACAGCATGTGCCCACGAGTACCACATATTGATTAAGTGGTAAAGTAGCTCAGTCTCAGTGAAGGAAAGCCGAGATAGAAATTGAAAATAAGCACAGTCCATTCATAATATGTAAAGTAACACCAAAAGTGGAAGAAGACGACACAAACGTACTAACAATCAAATTACTTGTACGCAGCGCAAAAAGGAAAAAAATGAAAACTACGGTAGTTTTCTGAGCTACACAGATACTCATTATGCATACACAATATTACTCTACTAGTGTTAGCAAAATCATTACATGGTCTGTCTCTTCTGACAAACTGAGTTGCCAAAATTCTGATCTGTTCAGTGAATCTGAAGCTGAGAGAATGGAAAGAAAGATTTGACAGCTTGGCCAGCACCTTAGGTGGAGGGGGTTTTTGCAGGCAGGCAGGGCCAGTATCCCCACCCAATGCACACTAGCACCGGGCCTCCCAGTGCTTTAAACTGTTTGAAATACTTACCTTTCCCTCTTCCTCCGCAGCAACCAGGCAACCCCCACATGTACTTATGCTGGCTAACAGACGTAAATCATTCAGCTGCGGCGATGAAAACTAAATCTCCGAGCACTAAAAAATACTCGGAGGACACACGTGCGTGCTCAGGAAATCTCGAGTAACGAGTATATTCGCTCATCACTAATCCTCACCCATCCCTTGTAGATTGTGAGCCCTAAAGGTAAGGAAAAGGGACAGCCAGAACTCAGACCCCGCAATTAGGGTATGCAAGTGCCCAGCAAAGAGCCATGTGAGCAAGGGGTAGTAGCGGGAGAACCCCACGCGTATCACCACTAAAAATGTGGCTTCTTCAGGGGAGGAAGTTTACCTTTAGGTGGATAACAGGTTTTGTATATCAACAGGGATGGATGTTTTTTGACCATGTTATATTCTGTATTTATGTTCAGGACTAGGACACCTTATTAGGTGCATCCAGCTGGGTTTGTTTGGATGGTTGCATTTTAGGATTTTGATTCTCTTTATTTCCATTCACACTATATTGCTTACTTACCCGGTCATGGTCTTTATCGCTCTCCAGACCTGTCGATATATATGTGTATGTATGTGCATATATTTTTGTACGGGCATATATTGAAAACATTTCTTCCTGTTCCACAACACAATTTATATGGTACTGTGAATAGATGAGATCGCTCATATATATTTTTTATATGACATTATAATATTCATCAATACGTTTTTGGTGCACGTGCACCTAACCTCATGGTAAAAATGACTATAGGTTATTTCAGTTCTTCGGCATTGACTTTCCACCATGCTCTGGACCAAACCAGGCTATTGTAATGAATTGGCTTTCCTTTTCTTTAAAGTCTTACGCACATAGCAGAAAAAAGGGCATTGATCCTGCACGGGAAGTACAAGAAAGATGTAATTTTTCCAGGGTGCACAGAAACTCATGAAAGTCCAGGTATAAAAATAAGAAATAAGTCCAGCATCATCAGATATGCTTGCATAAAAATTGCAACTGTTTCCTGTGCAAGACGACCAAAGATACGGTAATATAAAAAAAATATTAATTCATTATACAAGTGAATATTATCTTTTATATTGTGGCACATATGAAAGAAGTACAGCATCACTGGATATGTTTGTGAAAAAGTGTTGACAATTTTATCTCTTAATATACAGAAATATTTAATAATTTCTAAAAAGAAATACTGTACATCTGTCTTCCAATTCCCACAGGAAATTTGACTGGAAATGGATTATTTTGGCTAAATATGGGCCAGTGGCGCACAAAGCCACCATGCACCTAAATGACAGCCCTATTACTAACCAACATGGCCGTGCATATCAGGTTTAATATGTCAGGCAAGTTCGAGGAGACACAAAAATGCCTAAGTTCTTGGCTTCATATCTTTTAGATCACCTCGGATAAAACATGTCGCTGCTTGCAGGGAAGAATCACAATGAGCAGATGTTCTCAACATTTAGAAAGAACTGAAAATCATTTAGCAAAATAATTATTTCCCCCCAGAGAACACAAGTTAAATACAGATGGAATTGCATCTAAATGTAGATTTATCAATGGAACTAATGCGCATATGAAGTACTGCCATTACCTACTTCATTAATCAACACCTTAAATTATTTGGGACCACCAGCCGAGTACACAGAGAAATTCAGAGAACGAAAATCAAAGACCAAAAACATCTCCTTTCTGTCTCATACTACAGGAAGCTCAGAGCGCTAAACACAAAGCTTTCGGAATGTAATGCGATGTGATTGGGGATGAGAAAGAAGTAATCAGGTTGACGTGTTCAGACAACCAGCACGTACAGTGTCGCCTCTTACTTTTGCATACATTGCTTACATGAAACAAAGCTTTGTTAGATATTTAGATTTTGTCCTGGGTGGTAATATTATATCCCATCGCTGATGGTCGTATCTCCACATGATGAAAGCTCTTGTCTTACAATGTGCTAGGTAATTGAGGTGAATACTAAGGGATCATGTTTGCATTATTCTGCAGATTACGCTCAGGGGCTTATACACGTGGATATGATGAGATCATCAGGATTTAGAACAGATACAAGAATAAAGAAATACAGCAGCATTTTCATATAACGTCGAGTTGTCACAAGTTCACTTATTATGGAGAGAAGGAATAAAGTAAACAGGTTACATTTACATTTGGAGCCTCGTTAAAAGATTTTGCTAAAGAATACTTAGCAATTGACTATCTGTATGAGGTAATGCCCCCTATTGTATAAGGGGATTAAAGGGGTTGTCTCAAGTTCTTAAATAGGTAAAATTGCGGAGCACTTGTAAGGACAAGCAACTTTGCAGTTTATTTCTTATTAAAAATCCTATCTGTTCTCAAGAACAGAGGAATTTTTAATTTTAGAATGCACAATTCACAGATTATTGGCCACTCGGCAGTCTCAGAGTGGCCAGATACCTAGGTAAATTATGAATAAAGCCTCCTAATGCCTATCTGCAGCTGGACGGGTCGCTGTATCCTACAAGCCATAGTTCCCCTGCACTTCTCCAATTCCACAGAGGCAAAGATGACTATAAGGCCGGCGTCACACTGGCGAGTTTTACGGACGTATGAACGCAGAAAATACACCCGTAAAATACGCATAACACACGGCCCAATGATTCTCCATGGCCCAGCTCCTATCAGCCGTATTTTACGGATCCGTATTATACGGTCTTCTACGGCCATACAAAATCGCAGCATGCTGAGTTTCTAACCGTATTGCGCAAAAAAATTGCCAATGAAAGGGGGCGAGAAAAATATAGATTACACACAGACCAGCAGTGTGACTTGCAAGAAATACGCAGCGGTGTTCTATAGAAAAGCCAGTAATTCAATTGCCGGCTTTTTCTTTCTCCTTCACAAACCCGACATGATATGAGACATGGTTTACATACAGTAAACATCTCATATCCCTTTTTTTTTGCATATTCCACGCTACTAATGTTAGTAGTGTGTATGTGCAAAATTTGGGCACTGTAGCTTGTAAAATAAAGGGTTAAATCGCGGAAAAAATTGGCGTGGGCTCCCGCGCAATTTTCTCCGCCAAAGTGGTAAAGCCAGTGACTGAGGGCAGATATTAATAGCCAGGAGTGGGTCCATGGTTATTGGCCCCCCCGTGGCTAAAAACATCTGCCCCCAGCCACCCCAGAAAAGGCACATCTTCCCATTCCCATGTAGTGGTGGGATATGGGGTAATGAAGGGTTAATGCCACCTTGCTATTGTAAGGTGACATTAAGCCAGATTAATAATGGAGAGGCGTCAATTATGACACCTATCCATTATTAATCCAATAGTACGAAATGGTTAATAAAACACACACATTATTTACAAGTATTTTAATGAAATAAAGACACAGGTTGTTGTAATATTTTATTATACTGGTAATCCACCTGATGACCCTCGTTCTGTAACAAAGGAAAAATAAAAAAACAACAATATCTCCATACCTTCCGACGCTCAGCGGCGGTGAGGCGCCCTCTGCTGGATGTCCTCATATGAACTCGAGCGTGGGAACTTTTACCAGGCTCCAGTTCATGAGGACATCCAGCAGAGGGCGCCTCACCGCAACTCAAGGTAACTACAGGTCATTCCCCTGCAATCCATTCATTCCCGGGGGTTTTACAGCCACGAGCACTGCTTTAGCACAGCTCCTGGCTGTAAAATGATTTAACCCCTTCAGATGGATTTACTTCGTGGGACTTGACCTGAGCGTCAGAAGGAATGCAAGCCTGCGAGAAAATATCGCAGTACGGATGCCATACGGATTACATACGGAGGATGCCATGCGCAAAATACGCTGACACACCCTGCCTACGGATCACTATTTTGGGAACATTTCTCCGTATTACGGTCGTAAAAAACGGACCGTATTTACATACGCTGAGTGTGACGCCGGCCTTAGCAGCCTGGGAGCGCACACAGTTTGGACCAGCGGCGCAACAAAGTTGCTAGGCTGATCAGTCGATCTTAAGAGCCCAATTTAACAAAAAAAAAAAACTGGTGTTTCCAGTAAAATCTTAGCAGCTTTATTACTTTTTTTTTTTTTTTTTTTTTAAACGGAAATGTAGTAAAGCTGCCAAGATTTTCCCGGAGATTCCAGGCTTCTTTTTTTGTTATATTCGATTTATTTGCCCTGGCTGAGGGACTTGCTGAATCTCCAAAATGTATCCAATCTTCAAGTATAGTGAGAGGAGCCGTGCGCTCCTGAAAAAACAACATGAGACACCCCTGCAAGACTCAACATGGAGCTCTGTGACTATATAGGTGGTTAACAAAAGGTACATAGCAAGTACATTTAAAAAGAATAAGTGACTCCCAATGTCCCTACGTGGCACACTATTCCTTATAAATGTCAGAATTCAGTACTGTGATTTGTCATTGAGGGGAGACCGATGCCCCCACAATCTACCATGCCAGTAACTACAATACACATGTAAAATTGTATGATACATAATAGTAGTTTTAAGTCTAAAAAAAAATTCATAAAATAAAATAAAAATAATCCTACATTGGAGTTGCAGTCCTTTTCATCCTCATGTATCTTTGAACTTCGCCCTGTTAGTCACATACTGGGATTGTGGTTTGCTAACAACTATTCACTCAACATAAATTTTCTTTTATCGGTCTCATATATTGACCATTTCTTTTTCTCCCAGAGACCCACACAAAAAAACATCAAGCTATACAGAAATGCCTTTACATTTTCAAAACATTTACTCATGAACTCATCCATAGTCCTTAGGCAATATTAAAGCATATAAACCTCATGGAGAACGCGCATCCCTCTGGACACCATTATGAGCCAGAGTTGCTGTCCATGTACAATTAGCTTTTCATGAGAACTACCGTATATACTAGAGTATGAGCCGACCTCAGTATAAGCCGAGGCACCTAATTTTGCCACGGAAATCTAGGTAAGCTTATTGACTATTGAGTATAAACAGAGTATGCATTGCCCCCTCATCCCTGTTCTGCTATGTGTGGCTCCCCCCATGCTGTCCTGCTATGGGTGGCTCCCCCATCCTGTCCTGCTATGGGTGGCTCCCCCATCCTGTCCTGCTATGGGTGGCTCCCCCATCCTGAGCTGCTATGTGTGGCTCCCGATCCCACATGGCTCCCCCGATCCATCTCACCCTCCTCGTGCCGTCACTGCATCTCCATTGTCCTAGCACCGGCAGCTCTTCAGTGCTCGTGTGGTACCGCTCATTAAGGTAATGAATATGCGCTCCACGCCTATGGGAGTGGAGATGCGTATATATTCATTACCTTAATGTGTGGTACTACGTGACCGCTCAGCACAGGAAGACCTGCCAGCACCGGGACAGAGATGCAGCGACCGCATGAGGAGGGCGAGTATGATGTCTTCTTGAAGCCGGCAGCTGCAGCTGTCACTGTGACACAGCCGCCAGCTCCTGCCGCTGCTCCGCCGCTACCCCTCCCCCACCGGCTTTCTGGACAATGACTCGCGTATAAGCCAAGGAGGGCATTTTCAGCACTAAAAAATGTGCTGAAAATCTCGGCTTATACACGAGTATATACAGTACAGACCAAAAGTTTGGACACACCTTCTCATTTAAAGATTTTTCTGTATTTTCATGACTATGAAAATTGTTCATTCACACTGAAGGCATCAAAACTATGAATTAACACATGTGGAATTATATACTTAACAAAAAAGTGTGAAACAACTGAAAATATGTCTTATATTCTAGGTTCTTCAAAGTAGCCACTTTCTGCTTTGATGACTGCTTTGCACACTCTTGGCATTCTCTTGATGAGCTTCAAGCTTCAAAATCTTTAAATGAGAAGGTGTGTCCAAACTTTTGGTTTGTACTGTACTGTAAATAGTCTATTTTGGCTGCTGCACTAATCAGAGACCCATTTAACCCTTTCCAAACGTGGTCAATTTCCTTTTAGCGTTTGCATTTTTTTCCTCCCCTTCTTCCATAATGTTTTAAATTTATCTGTACAGACTTACAAATGCTTGTTTTTCGCATGACAAGCTGTACTTTTGAGTGACAATTCATTTTACCATATAGTGTATTGGAAAGCAGAAAAAAAAATACAAGTGTGGTGAAATTGCAAAAAAATTGCAACTTTGAAATGTTTTTTTGAGAATTGCTTCTACGGCATATGCTATGTGAAAATAATGACATGGCTGTATGATTACAATGATACCAAACTTGTCATTTTTTTTTAATATTATTATTACTATTTTAATGGTGAAAAAAATAAGAAATTTGTAATATATATATATATATATATATATATATATATATATATATATATATATATATACATACATACACACAGTATATATTTTTTTGATCTTGTCATTATTTTCAAAGACCCATAACACTTTATTTTTTCACTCAATGGAGCTGTGAGGACTTATTGTTTACGTTTTGAGATGTTTTTATTGATACCATTTTGGGATATATACGACATTTTGATCGATTCTTCCAGCATTTTTTGCAGTATTGCAGGGAACAAGAAAAACTAACTTTGCGTTTTTTTATTTTTTTCTGTTTATGGTGTTTACAGATTATGTTAATTAATTTTATATTGTGACAGATAGGACATTTATGAATCAGGCGAAAACGTGTTTTTTTTTTTTGTTTTTTTTTGGGGGGGGGTTAGTTTCATTTTTAATTAGGGAAAAGGAGGGTGATTAAAACTTTTATGTTTCTATATTTTTTAAATATTTTTTAAAACTATTTTATCATTATTTACTGTATTTATTAGTACCTGTAGGGGACTTGAACCTACAGTCGCCAAATTGCTATGTACTATGTATATATAGTAAAAGTTATGGTCTAGGTTTCAAAGGTGCTTCATAATGACAGGCATAAAGGTTTTTAACAGACCCCTGACTGTCATGGCAACCCATTGATTGCGTCACAGGGGCGCTAATGGGTGTAAATAATATCTCGTCCCATGTCAGTGTGCTTTTTATACTGCTGTCAGGGTTTGACAGCAGCATTTAACAGTCGCGGGAGGTGCTCAGCTCCACCCATGGTTGTTTAAGGCAGGTCCTGGCACTGTCACAACAATTACCGGCAGAGAATGGGGCAAACTGTCCCAGCGAGCCTGCTCCAAACACCCGATGCCCACTTGCGCTTGGCGACTTGCACATGTACAGAGGAAGTCGATAGGGGACGAATTCCTGGTCAAAGTCTATATAGGCCCTGAATCATTAAGGCTGGCATTTTGAATGCTACTATTGATAAAGTGTGCACTGGAGTAAGATGAGCTGAATTCAAGTGTGCACCTCTGAAAGAATGCATTAATGAATTTGGCGCACCTTTTAGGCTACGTTCACATTTGCGTTGTGCGGTGCAGCATCAGCGACGCAACGCACAACGCAAATGTAAACGCATGCACAACGCAGCGTTTTGTGACGCATGCGTCCACTTTTGCATGGTTTTTGGCGCAGAAAAAACTGCATCATGCAGCGTCCTCTGCGCCCTGACGCATGCACCACAGTGACACATGCGTCACAAAACGCAAGTGCAACGCATGTCCATGCGCCCCCCATGTTAAATATAGGGGCACATGACGCATGCGTCGTCGCGGCTGCACCTGACGCAACGCTAATTTGAAAGTAGCCTTAGCTGCCGTGCGCCACTGCCTGAAATCTACAGGCAGAGAATGAAGTGCATTTCTATCATAATTTATGAATGTTTGTGGCATAAATTATGACAAGTTTGTCAGCCACACACTACCATGTCCTCTCTGGGCTAAGCATGGACAACTTTTCAAAAAGGTGCCATAGCTGGCTGGCAAAAAACGCCAAAAGTCAACATTTTTGGACAACTAAAGCAATATTTCAATCAGAGTCTAAGCTTCTTAAATCAATCTGTCCCTTAGCAAATAAATAGGAGAGTAAAAAACACGTAAACAAGTCAAGTCTGTCAGTAGGACAATACTGAAAAGGATTCACATTCTTATTTACTTAAAAAATATTTTCAGATCTGGAAAGTATAAATAAAGAAATGATGCAGCACAACAAGACACTGCTTTTCTGCAGATGTCCAAATAAAGCCGAGTAAGCCTTCCAGACTGTCCTGACATTCGCTGGGAGATTCCTAGAATGCAAGTTCTCACTCTCTACAGGGGGTCGGATAGGGATGACTAGGGGAAACACAAAGGCATGCAGAAGACATTAATGGCAGGAGCTGAGACTTTTAGCAGCTGTGGTGACAGTGTAAAAAAAATAAAGCTACAAGCAGCAAGAGCACATAACAGTGATGGACTCATAAAAATGTTACTATGCTGCCCAAAAAATGGACGGTATGTGTTGAAATTCCAGATGACACAGGAATGATCAGCAATCACTGATGGAGTAATATTGCTATATTACATCAGTATGCACATAGTTTGGCAATGTAATGAACCACTGCAATTTCTTATACACCAAGACTCCTACGCCTGGAGAATTACTGTTTGCCTGACTACTCACAAGTCAGAAGACGGCCCATTACATAACACAATTACACAATAACCAGCACTTACTGATCATTTTATGCATGCACAACATGAGCATTACCCTAACCAAAATCAACATTTTATCTGCCATGAAAAATCACTTTGCTCGCTCATACAAGTCGATTATCAGTAAGACGGCTTCTTCATCGCAGTATTGGATGCAAAACTGTTCAGAGTAAATGAAGCTTTACATAAAAGCAGGTAGAACAATCAGAGGAAACATTAAGACAATGAAAAATAAAATCTAAAACTCACATTTTAACTGTTGTCATCAGAATGGTTTAGTTCTTCCATAAAAATAATATTTGTTTCTAAAGAAGGTGACAATACAAATCACATTCCTATCATACTACATGATGTATGACATTAATATCTCATGGTGCACACCCAAAACGAATATACATGTAGCAACTGCGAGGGGACAAAGCGGCTGATACTGCGAGGAGACAAAAAGGCAGATACTTTCAAAACCACTGTTTACAAGTACAGAAAGAAACTGGAGGGGAAAGAGTTTATGAAGGCATATAAAAGTTTTATTAGTTTTACACAACAGCTGTAATCATAAGCGCATAATGACAAAAGGTATCAAAGATAGACAAGTGAAGTGCCAGCCATAGCTTATTCCATCAGACCCAAAGGAAGTCAATATATGAGGCAAGATAAGGGTATGCATCGCGTATGATGTATTGCAGCTTTATCAACTTGACAAAGCTGCAACACATCTTGGTGAAACGCACGTTGGGGTTCTAATCTCTGCTTTTGTGCCAGCCCGGTCCCTCCCTCACTCCTTGGTAAATGATGCACGGCTTTCCACTTATATCTTTATTGGTCCACTTGGCCTTTAAATACCCTTGTCACATTTATTGATTGAGTTGGAGCATACCCTTATCTTGCCTCACATATTGGCTTCCTTAAGGTACCTTCACACTGACCAACTTTCCAACGATAACGATAGCGATCCGTGACGTTGCAGCGTCCTGGATAGCGATATCGTTGTGTTTGACACGCAGCAGCGATCTGGATCCTGCTGTGATATCGTCGGTCGGAGCTAGAAGGCCAGAACTTTATTTGGTCGTCAGATCGGCGTGTATCATTGTGTTTGACAGCAAAAGCAACGATGCCAGCAATGTTTTACAATGGTAACCAGGGTAAATATCAGGTTACTAAGCGCAGGGCCGCGATTAGTAACCCGATATTTACCCTGGTTACCATTGTAAAAGTAAAAAAAAAAAAACACAGTACATAGTCACCTTCTGATGTGTGTCACGTCCCCCAGCGTCCGCGCTGCTGCTCAGAGCTTCCTGCACTGAATGTGTCAGTGCCGGCCATAAAGCAAAGCACAGCGGTGACGTCACCGCTCTGCTTTAGGGCCGGTGCTTACACAGTGCAGGGAAGGGGACGCGACAGGCACCGGAATGTAAGTATGTAGTGTGTGGGTTTTTTTACATTTACACTGGTAACCAGGGTAAACATCGGGTTACTAAGCGCGGCCCTGCGAAGCTGCAGCGATCGGCATCGTTGTCTATATCGCTGCAGCGTCGCTTAATGTGACGGTACCTTTAGGGTCTGATGGAATAACCTGGGGCTGGCACTTCACTTGTCTTATCTTTGAAACCTTTTGTCATCATGCTTTAATGATTACAGTTGTCATGTAAAATTAATAAAACTTGTATATACATTCATAAACTCCTTCCCCTCCAGTTCCTTTCTATTCTACACGGAGTGAATTTTTATTTCTTAAAGTGTGGGGTCCTTACACCCCTGGATGGTGTTCCACCCACACATCCTATACCTTTTGGTTCATGATTATTGAGGTTTACAATAACACACTAGATCTTCTAAGGCCATGTTCATATTGCAATTAGGACAAGTCAGTGGCTCAGTTGGGGCTTCCGCCCGAAGCCCTGAAAACACGATTTGCGTCTGAAACCAAGATAGGACTATTGAATTTAATGAGGCAGGGTCCCTATGTGTCTACCATACTTAAGACCCTGCCTCAAGAAGGCAGACATTGCTGAAACTGATCTGACAGAGTACAAAGTAACTCCATCTCCCTCATTAAAAATCAATGGGGATGATCTGGATGGAACAAAGGCACAAATATGGCAGTACCGTAATGAACAAAATGAGGGGCGATGGGGATGGTAGCGCTCACCTGTAAGGGGTGTGTAAGGACACATGGCAGCCCCACGACTGGAGGAGAATACTACTCTCCTCATTCAAATCAATAGCTCATTTGGGGATTCCAACATAACCACTTTTTTCAGGGCTTCAGATGGACACACCAAAAAAGCCACTTACATGTGACCCAAACACAATATGAACATAGCTCAACAGTTATAATCATTACCAACTAGAATTTTCCCTCAAGGCTAAATTTGAAAGCCAGTTTAAAGAGCAGCTCAGGCCAAAAATCTATCAGATGGTTGCCAGTTCTGATGAAGAAATCAGAAGTAGCCAGTAGCTTTCTTTAATTATAGCAGCCATTAACCATGATTTGTGTTGGAAGAGGGTGCCTGGAAGTACAGATCGTTCAGTGCTTTTCTGAAGATGGGACTGCCCGTGAAAACAAAAATTCACAGCACGTGTTAGATCATTCTCTACTGTAGATCTGCAAGCCAAAAGCGGAACGCCATCCTATTCCTACATTTTATCCTGCTTTAGAATTGACGCTATTGTTTTGGATGGTTCAGATGCTCCCAAGGCTGGTAGGGGAGGTCCAAACAAACATCAGCCCTTACAGGTCAAGTCTCTTTACATTAACACAATTTTTGTACATTTTGCCTCTGTCATCTTGCCAATCATTTAAGAGCTATGAGAAATAATTAGAGTAAAAAAAAAAACAATTTAAGCAAAAAAAAAAAAATATATATATATATATATATATATATATATATATATACACACACACATGTATAAGTTTGTAAATAGTAAGTGAAAAATGTGATTTTGGATACTATTAGGCAGCTAAGGAGTTTTTAGGTTGAATTGTAATTTCATTTATTTCCTGTCTTTCAACTGGTGGCAGGTCTTTCTTTCAGCAAAACAACTCCTTATGTGCCATGTGGAAAACAGCAGTGACATTAAAAAAAAAAAACAACAAAAAAAACAATCTGTAGACCTAAGCAAATTTCCCTGGAGATCCAGAACATGATTATTTAAGCTGTGTTGGAGAGGAAACCATCACACAAAAAGTGAGCCTTAATTTGCATTTTTGCTGTCTCTTACGTATTCTTTCACATGCACAGCCTGCCATGTACAGGACATAAAAAGACAAAGAAACATATGTTTAATTCATTTAAAAACACAAAGAAATTCTGTGTTAATAAACAGCTCGGGACCATGGGCCCTTGTTCTGTAACAATCATTAACCAGTAGTCGACAGCTATCTCGCTGAAAAGATTCGGTCTTCGCAAATTCAATACAAAGGGAAACGTGTGCCCCTGAAGACCTTCTTTTAAAGATATGGGGTGTTAGCATATTTCGCTTTGAGCTTTTGATCTATATTTTATTTGTAGGTTTTAAAGTTACTTCAATAGGGGTCATTCTCTTTGATGCTCTTTACAAGCCGTCCTGCCAGGGAACACTGAGCGATTCACTGTTGTATGCAAGACTTTCAATGTAACGATTATGTGAAAAGCAGCAGCCATGAGGAGCCTGAAATCAAAATTTATTGGCTTTGGAAGATGTAGTAGGCGGGAAAATAGCATTAAGCATTGGCAGACAAGCCAATTCTAACAACTGAGGCCAATTAGCTTCCCGTCTCAATATTAGTTTGTTTTAAATGGTGCCGATATCTTGATATACTGTACAGCAAGAACAGTTTACTCAAGGCCCCCCTAAGCATCAAACTTACGTTATCCAAATCCACTGTTCTTTGCAGGGTTGGCTGACAGATTAATGTATAGGGAGTCTCCCGACAGATGATGCCAACAGAGAAGGATCTGGCACGTCCAATTGTGACTGCTGATTGTTGTGCTCTTGGTGAGATAAGCCACCACAAAGGAAGCATGGCAGCACATCTCTAGAGAATTCTGCAGAGATGAGCACTTTTGTGTATGGAGGAGTAAGGAGAGACAGAGCTAGTGGCCGAATGATCGGCTGAACCATAGTTCAGCTAACAGTTATTCTTAAGCCTCCCCATACAAAATAGATATTTGTTCATGTGGTTTGTAGAACATTCCTTGTGGGAGCTGTAATTCCTGCCATGCACTGCCAGCTAATGGCTTAGGGAAAGATGTCAACCATGTGCCTAGTTAAGGTGAATTTACACTGGCCGATAATCTGCTACGAGTGGTCCCACATATTACCCTGTTTAAAAAAGATGACAAATCACCCACCGAACGAACAAAACACATGTTCATTGAGTGAAATGATTTTCAAGATTGCTTAAAATTAATAATTCTCAATAGCACATTGCCTTTTGTAAATATTACGTGATGACATGAACTAGTTACACAGGAGATGCGCTGCAGGGAAAAAAATGATATTCTATTTGCAAAGAATTATTGTACTAATAATCGCTCAGTGCCCAAGGAAGTACGGTCGGCTTGTCTTCACATGCTATTAATTGTCGGCCTATAGTCTTCTATGGTACTGATCGGCGGTCATATAATGGACCAGTAAATGCATCCTTTGCCTAAAGTTTAGACCCTGAAAAAACAGAACTTTTTCAGAGAACTTCACTCCCAACAATACACCTACTTTTTGCCACTTTTCTGGAAATCCATCATCCTTCACATCACTGGTAACCTCACTGTGGCTTCATGCTGAACTTAAGAGCAACCACCCCAATCTATATGAGGTGGCAGGGACATGTTAAAGCACCACTCCAGTGTTTTTTTGTGTGCAAATCTGGAGTGGTGCTTCTAATCAAAGTTCCCTTTCCCTAGTCCTCTACTTATCAGCTGCTGTGTTTATCTGTTCTTGGTGCTGCTCTGGTTGGTCTCCAGGAGTTTGGGCCTTGCAGGATAACTCTAGTGTTTGCTGGGCGATCTGGAAGTCACAACTCAATGTAAGTCTATCAGACAAAGAGTGAGGCTCTCAGAGTTACATAGAGAGCTTGTGACTGCTACCTCTGACTTGCGGTCAGCTACAAATTGCGATCATGAGATGGTGGCACGGGAACGAAGCAGTGTCAGGAACAGCTGAAGATGGTAGCTTATAAGTAAAATACTAGGGTCTAAGCTCTAAAATAGAAAAAATGTTGAAGTGGTGCTTTAAAAATAATTTAAAGAAGCAAACCCAATACATTTCTTTACTATCTAAACCTGAGTAAATGTGTAAGTAGTAGAAATGTGTTAATAAGCATACCTATCACTATATTCCCCAGTTTCCAATGCCGCGTGACTGCAATTCCAACTGGCCAGCTCGCACTGGGATTTGTGTGTGAGCTGTAGTGGCTTTCACAGTGTCAGAATATGGAACCTCATTCTGAAGCTCCATAGCCTTACATTGTAAAAACGACATCAGGCTCACACACAGATCATAGCATGAGCAGGCAATCAAAAAAAAAGTCACAGGAGTGAGCAGAGGACCAGAGCAGAGCTGGAAAGTGGGGAAGATGGTGATCTGAGATAATGCCAACACACTTATACTACATACATATTTACACAGGTTTCGCTACAGTAATAAAAAATAATAATTGGGAGTTCTTCTGTAAGATATTGAGTAGATCCCTCCCACATGGTGAAAGGGCCACATTGTCAGAGTTGTCTTTTTTGGATCACTTTATTATATTTAGGTGGCTCCAGAGTTATCAGCTGCTGATCCCCTTCCTTCTTGTGAGATCTAGTCAACTATAAAAGTTGCATGAAATATGTCCTAATTTTGCTCTGTCAATTATTTCTCGATTTTAAGCTGTATATATTTTGGTATTTCAGACATCCCCATTAATTGTCCTGTTGCGAAATGAACCAGCACTAGGTGGTCACCCCATGTTGACTTTACTATAAGAGTGGTTTGTCCTCAAAGTACCTTCGTCGTCCAGCTTTACAGATCCGAAGTTCATTCAGGTACAATAAAGATCATCTATAGTTAAAGCTAGACATTTAACAAGAGCCAGGTACACTGTTTATGGCCATTGCTGAAAATCTGAAGGATTTATATTTAGGTTACAGCAAACAATAGAGAAGAAGGCCAATAAATTAACTTTTGTTACAGTCATTCACCGTCTAAACACAATTATCTTACACTGCAAAGAGGGAGTGACTTATTATATGGAGAACACATACTAATAAAACAGATAGGCTATCTACACATAAAACTATATTGGACTGTTAAGGACACACAGTCAGCGAGGCAAATTATCTGATGCTGAAAAACATTTTGTAGATATCTTATGAATCATCTCTCTAGCCTTAAGGAGGTGCTGTCCTATATTTATAGTACTTAGACATGCAATGATAGAATAAATTTATTAACACAGATTTAATAAGTGCACATGACACATCCCCAGTGCACTTCCAGCCTGATTTGAATATGGCTTCTTGGCCATATTACTCATGACTGGCATTGGCTGTAAGCCATAATCATCAACATTAGCAGAAATAAACACTTGAAATAGAGGTTTGTAATGATTCTATATAACATGGGCTTCACTTTTTGTATTAAAGAACTGAAATAAATTAACTCTGTAATGATATTCTAATTTTGTGAGAAGCATCTGTATATCTAACTGGGAAATTACACTCCTTGTTGAGCCTCACCCCTAAAATTCACCACTTTTTTTTTACATTTGGTGGTATTTTTTGTGCAAAATTTAACAATTCTAGTGGAAGTGGTCCTCAGAGCTTGTAACCTCACTCATCAGAGGGGGAAGGGGGTTGTATTAAGAGTCATGTTACAAGGTCTCTGACCTATTCCTTTGTTTCAAAGTGTGGGTGGGGAGTGGGCTGCATCTGCCTAGAGCATCAAAATACCTGGTCATGGCCCTGGGTTAAAGTAGGGAACCTCAGCTTTCACATATTAAGTCCATGTTCACATGACCTGTAATCATTCATTTGAACGGATACAGCAGCAATACGTTACAAAAACTTGTGCAGACAACTTTTTTGCAAACGTTATTTCAACTGGATCCAGTTTATTTAATATTGAAGTTTATGGAAAACTGATCCGCTAACTAGCCATCAGCTTTTTTTCCCATTTTTAAAGGATGAGTTTTTTGCTTACTGGATCAGTTTCCAATGGAACAAAATTGAAGTTTTTTTCACTGATCAGTTTTCCATAGGCTTTAACCCCTTCCCGACCTGTGACACAGCGTATGCGTCATGAAAGTCGGTGCCAATCCGACCTGTGACGCATATGCTGTGTCACAGAATGATCGCGTCCCTGCAGATCGGGTGAAAGGGTTAACTCCAATTTCACCCGACCTACAGGGACAGGGGGAGTGGTACTTCAGCCCCCCCCCCCCCCCCGTGGCTACGATCGCTCTGATTGGCTGTTGAAAGTGAAACCGCCAATCAGTGCAATTTGGAATATTTCACCTATGAAAAGTGGTGAAATATTACAATCCAGTCATGGCCGATGCTGCAATATCATCGGCCATGGCTGGAAACCCTGATGTGCCCCCCGCCACCGATCTCCTCCCCAGTCCTCCGTTCTGTCCTTTACTCCCCTCCGTCCTCATGTCCGCTCCCCCGTCCTTCTGTCCGCTCCCCCCGTGCTCTGATCCCCCCTCATGCTCTGATCCACCCCCTCCCCGTGCTCCAATCCCACCCCCTCATACTCACCGAGCCTCCCGGTGTCCGTCCGTCTTCTCCACGGGTGCCGCCATCTTCCAATATTGCGGGCGCCAGCCGGCAGATTCGTTCCAGGTACATTTTGTTCACTGTGTTAAAACCTATCACAGTGATCAAAATAAAAAAAATAGTAAATGAACCACCCTTTATCACCCCTATAGGTAGGCACAATAATAAAATAAATAATTTTTTCCCCCCACTAGGGTTAGGGCTAGGGTTAGGGTTAGGGCTAGGGTTAGAACTAGGGTTAGGGTTAGAATTAGGCTATGTGCACACGGTGCGGATTTGGCTGCGGATCCGCAGTGGATTGGCCGCTGCGGATTCGTAGCAGTTTTCCATCAGGTTTACAGTACCATGTACACCTATGGAAAACCAAATCCGCTGTGCCCATGGTGCGGAAAATACCACGCGGAAACGCTGTGTTGTATTTTCCGCAGCATGTCAATTCTTTGTGCGGATTCCGCAGCGTTTTACACCTGTTCCTCAATAGGAATCCGCAGGTGAAATCCGCACAAAAAACACTGGAAATCCACGGTTATTCCGCAGGTAAAACGCAGTGCCTTTTACTTGCAGATTTTTCAAAAATGGTGCGGAAAAATCTCACATGAATCCGCAACGTGGGCACATAGAATTAGGATTAGGGTTGGAATTAGAATTAGGGTTGGAAATAGGGTTAAGATTAGGCTTGTGGTTAGGCTTAGGGTTAGGGGTGTGTTGGGGTTAGGGTTGGGATTAGGGTTAGGATTAGGGTTTGGATTAGGGGTGTGTTGGGGTTAGGGTTGTGAATAGGGTTATGGCTAGAGTTGAGATTAGGGTTAGGGGTGTGTTGGGGTTAGTGTTGGAGTTAGAATTGAGGGGTTTCCACTTTTTAGGCACATCAGGGGTCTCCAAACGCAACATGGCGCCACCATTGATTCTAGCCAATCTTGCGTTCAAAAAGTCAAATGGTGCTCCCTTCCTTCCGAGCCCCGATGTGCGCCCCAAACAGTGGTTTACCCCCACATATGGGGTACCAGCATATTCAGGACAAACTGGGCAACAATTACTGGGGTCCAATTTTTCCTGTTACCGTTGCGAAAATAAAAAATTGCTTGCTATAACAATTTTTCATTCCTCAAAAATTATATTTTATTTTCATGGCTCTGAGTTATAAACTTCTGTGAAGCACTTGGGGGTTCAAAGTGCTCACCACACATCTAGATAAGTTCCATGGGGGGTCTAGTTTCCAAAATGGGGTCACTTGTGGGGGGGTTTCTACTGTTTAGGCACATCAGGGGCTCTGCAAACGCAACGTGACGCCCGCAGACCATTCCATCAAAGTCTGCATTTCAAAAGTCACTACTTCCCTTCGGAGCCCCGACGTGTGCCCAAATAGTGGTTTACCCCCACATATGGGGTATCAGCGTACTCAGGACAAACTGGACAACAACTTTTGGGGTCCAATTTCTCCTGTTACCCTTGTGAAAAAAAAATTGCTTGCTAAAACATCATTTTTGAGGAAAGAAAAATGATTTTTTCTTTTCATGGCTCTGCGTTATAAACTTCTGTGAAGCACTTGGGGGTTTAAATTGGTCACCGCACATCTAGATTAGTTCCATGGGAGGTCTAGTTTCCAAAATGGGGTCACATGTGGGGGAGCTCCAATGTTTAGGCACACAGGGGCTCTCCAAACGCGACATGGTGACCGCTAACGATTGGAGCTAATTTTTCATTCAAAAAGTCAAATGGCGCTCCTTCCCTTCTGAGCCCTGCCATGTGCCCAAACAGTGGTTTACCCCCACATGTGAGATATCCGTGTACTCAAGAGAAATTTCCCAATAAATTTTAGGATCCATTTTATCCTGTTGCCCATGTGGAAATGAAAAAATTGATGCTAAAATAATTTTTTTTGTGAAAAAAAGTACTTTTTTATTTTTAGGCTATGTGCACACGTTGCGATTTTTACCGCGGAACCGCAGCGATTTTGACGCGGGTCTGCAGCAGTTTCCATTGCATTTACACTTACATGTAAACCTATGGAAACCACAATCCGCTGTGCACATGCTGCGGGAAAAAACGCGCAGAAAAGCAGCGGTTTACATTCCGCAGCATGTCACTTCTTTGTGCAGAATCGCGGCGATTCTGCACACATAGGAATGCATTGATCCGCTTACTTCCCCCCATGGGGCTATGCCCACCATGCGGGAAGTAAGCGGATCATGTGCAGATGGTTCCCGGGGTGGAGGAGAGGAGACTTCTCCTCCAGGCCCTGGGAACCATATTTGTGTAAAAAAAAAAGAATAGAAATAAAAAAATAATGATATACTCACCTCTCAGCACTGCACGCGGCCGTCCGGTCGCAGGGTTGCTATGCGAGCAGGGCCTGCGATGACGTCGCGGTCACATGACCGTGACGTCACGAAGGTCCTTCTTGCACAGCATCTTTGGAACCAGACCGCCGCGTGCAGCGCTGAGGAGATCGGGACGTCAGAGGGTGAGTATAACCATTTTTTTAATTATTTTTAACATTACTATTGATGCTGCATATGCAGCATCAATAGTAAAACAAGTGCAGGAGGAAACCCGCAGCGGAAACCGCAAGACAAACCGCGATAAATCTGCAGGGCTAACCGCAGCGGTTTTGCCCTGCAGATTTATCAAATCCGCTGCGGGAGAACCCGCAGAGGACCCTTCCTACGTGTGCACATAGCCTTATGGATCAATTTGTGAAGCACCTGGGGGTTCAAAGTGCTCATTATGCATCTAGATAAGTTCCAATGTTTAGGCACACAGGGGCTCTCCAAACGCGACATGGTGTCTGCTAACGATTGGAGCTAATTTTTCATTCAAAAGTCAAATGGCGCTCCTTCCCTTCTGAGCCTTGCCGTGTGCACAAACAGTAGTTTGTGACCACATATGAGGTACCGGTGTACTCAGGAGAAATTGCCCAACACATTTTAGGATCCATTTTGTCCTGTTGCCCATGTGAAAATGAAAAAATTGAGGATAAAAGAATTTTTTTGTGAAAAAAAGTACTTTTTCATTTTTACGGATCAATTTGTGAAGCACCTGGGGGTTGAAAGTGCTCACTATGCAGCTAGATAAGCTCCTTTGGGGGTCTAGTTTCCAGAATGGGGTCACTTGTGGGGGAGCTCCAATGTTTAGGCACACAGGGGCTCTCCAAACGCGACATGGTGTCCGCTAAAGATTGGAGCCAATTTTTCATTGAAAAAGTCAAATGGCGCTCCTTCCCTTCCGAGCCCTGTCGTGCGCCCAAACAGTGGTCCCCCCCACATATGGAGTATCGGCGTACTCAGGACAAATTGTACAATAACTTTTGGGGTCCAGTTTCTCTTTTTACCCTTGGAAAAATAAAAAAATTGTTGCTAAAAGATCATTTTTGTGACTAAAAAGTTAAATGTTAATTTTTTCCTTCCATGTTGCTTCTGCTGCTGTGAAGCACCTGAAGGGTTAATAAACTTCTTGAATGTGGTTTGTTTTGAGTACCTTGAGGGGTACAGTTTTTAGAATGGTGTCACTTTTAGGTATTTTCAGCCATATAGACCCCTCAAACTGACTTCAAATGTGAGGTGGTCCCTAAAAAAAATGGTTTTGTAAATTTTGTTGTAAAAATGAGAAATCGCTGGTCAAATTTTAACCCTTATAACTTCCTAGCAAAAAAACATTTTGCTTCCAAAATTGTGCTGATGTAAAGTAGACATGTGGGTAATGTTATTTATTAACTATTTTGTGTCACATAACTCTCTCGTTTAACAGAATAAAAATTAAAAATGTGAAAATTGCAAAATTTTCAACATTTTCACCAAATTTCCATTTTTTCACAAATAAACGCAAAAATTATCTACCTAAATTTACCACTAACATGAAGCCCAATATGTCACGAAAAAACAATCTCAGAACCGCTAGGGTCCGTTGAAGCGTTCCTGAGTTATTACCTCATAAAAGGACACTGGTCAGAATTGCGAAAAACGGCCAGGTCATTAAGGTTAAAATAGGCTGGGTCATGAAGGGGTTAATGGAACCAGTTGAAATCAACTTTTTGCCTGCCTGATAAAAACCGTTGCATAACTTCTGTTAACGGATTGCTTCTAGATCCATTCTAACTGATGAACACTAGACATGTGAAAGCAGCCTAAATAAGGTAAGTACAGACTATGATTCCTGGGGCTTACTGCTGTAAGGAATCTGTTGGATGCTGGAGGAAGGCGGCAGCACCATCATACAGCTCAGGGGCTGTCACTCCCTTCCCCAATGGGAAATTTTTGGGTGCACCACTGGTGATCTATTTAAAGCATCGTTACATATACCTATAGAGGCAAAGATTTTGCAAAGCCCAACAGCCACCTTGGAATTATGTGTAGACTTATGAAGTTTCCGTGAGTTGTTAAAATCTCATTCACAGAGAGAAATATGCTTATATAATTGGATAAAAACAGACTCAGTCGGAGCACCTAATCTGTCCAGAAGAAAATGAATATGTGAAATAGACAAAACAGTGAAAAGCTCATTTAATTCTTGAAATATATGAGGAAATTATTTGCATATTTCAGGTCTTAAAATCATGTAACAAGTTTGTCTTACACAATTTGGAAGCTTAATCCACAGTAATGAAAAAAATATTATGCTGAAAGATCAACATCTCCAGTTGATAAGACGACATTTGCAAGCATGTATGAATAAAATGGGGTTTTAAATACTTAATTTCTAAAAATTATAATTCTGATGTAGTTAAGTTTTCAGAGTATTCACTGAAAATTAAATAAAGAAACACAGAACAAATAAAAAAAAATAAAAAAGGAAACTGCAGAATTTTTAGTCTAATCATTATATAAATATTTTATATAAAGATAATAAGCAACTTTATGACAAAATGCCAGAAAATGTACACAAATTTTCATTAACCCCTTTCTGCCCTTGAACGGAATAGTACATCCGAGGGCAGAACCCACGCCTTGATGTGGGCTCCGGCGGTGAGCCCGCATCAAAGCTGGGACGTCAGCTGTTTTGAATCGCGATCCAACCGCACCTATGGAAATGCACGGCTGGAAATGCACGCACCGGTGACCCCCATCAGGTCATCGGGGTCATCGGCGTGTCGGCATAACAACCAGAGGTCTGCTTGAGACATCTATGGTTGTTGATGCCAGATTGCTATGAGCGCCACCCGGTGGTCGACGGACATAGCAATGCAGTAACATAGCAATGCAGTAATTCTGCTACATAGGGGCAATATGAGTATAGCCTCTATGTAGCAGAGCTGACCAAATTGAGGCAGCTTCTAGCCTCCCATGGAGACTATTGAAGCATGTCAAAATTAAAAATAGAAACGTTTTTAAAAATATGAAAAAAATAAAAAAAATCTAAAAGTTTACATCAAACCTCTTTAAAAAAAAAAATAAATAATCAAACCTACAAATAACGGGCGATCAAAAAAATGTATTTGCTCCAAAATGGTATCATTAAAAATGTCAGCTCGGCACGCAAAAAATAAGCCCTCACCCAACCCCAGATCATGAAAAATTGAGATGCTACGGGTATCGGAAATTTGCATAATTTTTTTTTCCAAAGTTTGGATTTTTTTTTTCACCACTTAGGTAACAAAGAACCTAGACAAGTCTGGTGTCCATGAACAAGGAATGACTTGGAGAATAATAATCGCAGGTTAGTTTTAGCATTTAGTGAACCTAGCAAAAAAGCTAAACAAAAAACAAGTGAGGGATAGCACTTTTTTTGCAATTTCACCGCACTTGAAATTTTTTCCCTGTTTTTTAGTATAAGATGTGGTAAAACCAATTGTATCATTCAAAAGTACAACTCGTCCTGCAAAAAATAAGCCCTCACATGGCCATATAGAGGGAAAAATTAAAAAGTTATGGCTCTGGGAAGGAGGGGAGCGAAAAACAAAAATGCAAAAACGAAAATACCCCGGGTCATTAAGGGGTTAAAGCATTCTCTGTAAAAACCAATGGGTTCTGATTGTGCAGACTTTCCATGGGGAAATTAACTGCAGCAAATCCACAATGTGAAAACTTATCCTTATTCTTCAGTTTGCATTTTTTGATGAACTTTTTTTCCTAATTAGACCTTGTGTGAACTGACTAGCTAGTTTGGCTCAGTAGCAAATAATTTTTAAGACGATCTTTCAACAATTTGATCATGTTAAACTAACAGTGTCATAGAATACTTTTTAATGGTTCTCTCAGTGATATTTAGCTTATAAAGTTTAGGTTATAATTTATGTAAAATTCAACTAGGTATTAGCAATATTTGCATGTGCTTTTTTCCCTGTATGAGGTTGACCAATTCTAAGCAGTATTATGAAAGGGAGAAAACAGCACGCCTTCCTCTCCTCACTGATCTCGGCAGCTTCTGTGCACTGATACAGCAGAGCTGAGTTACGTATCATTACAAACACTTCCAGATTTCATCTCATGGCAGTCAGTGTGTGGGGAGGGTGAGAACTAATAGCACTGTGAGGTGAGAGGAGATCTGGAAGGGATTGTAATGATACATAATTCCGCTCCCAAGGGAGGAGAATGTATTCTTTTCTGTACTGAATAACACTGCCCACTTATTACACAACCTTATGTAGTGGAAGTACACACCCCATTGACACAT